>NW_024962252.1:40729801-40733985 GCF_019238085.1 Lagopus leucura | reverse complement strand
TCTTTCTCTTTCTCTTTCTCTTTCTCTTTCTCTTTCTCTTTCTCTTTTTCTCCTTCCTTTTTTCTTTTTTTTCTTTTTTTTTTCTTTTTTTTTCTTTTGTATTTGTCTCTTGAGAAGAGACCTTTTTTGAACAGCTTTTAGAGATGAGTATGATGTAGCAAAATAATTACTTTCTCAAGTCTAATTGGCTCAATTCTGCTGCTTACAATTTTGAAGCTATATTTCAATGCAAATCTGATCAGATCAGCCTTTTTCCATAGCCAGTATTTTTGACCTGTGTGTTATTTTAAGCTTATCATTACCATGGGACTTGAATTCATTTGGAACTCATAAATAATCAGTATAATCCCTTTTCATTAGAAATCTCCTAAAGAACCACTGCTTGTGATGTAAAATAACATTCCCATGAAGTGAACATTTTTGTAGCTATACAGCCACTGATGTTGGATTTATACATAATTTTATGTTAAATTGTTTTTTTTTTCCAGTAGTAATAAAATGCCTTGGTATATTCTTTGCATAGTGAATAAAAGATCAGAAGGACGAAAAATACAAATGGAAACAGGTTCATTGCCTTGTTTACCAGTTTTCTCCTTTATTGGTGTGGTACACTAGAGAGATTTTCCATTGCTTGCACATCTTTCTCAGCACAATGTACTTTTCTTCCCTGTGTAATGGAACCCACAATGAGAAACACTGACATACTCAATGAAGACAGAGTCCTTCCCAACACTAACAATGGCTGGCAGTTCATCATGTCTAAAGAGACAATTTTAGAAATGAAAGACTCTTGAAAGTCTGTGAAAGAGAGGGTTAAGGAAAAGAAGAGCACAGTTTGCTTGGAGCATGGACTGCAGTCCTCACTGTTTGGTTTTGTTTGCTTTGTTTGTTTGCTTTTCAAACTTTCACTGAACAAACACTTTGTATCTTGACCCTCTTCACAGGTTACAGTTTTTGTAGAGATACTTGTACACAGGCTAACAAAACCCTGCACAAGTATCCATGCTGCTCTCAAGGGGTGTCAGCATGTTGCGTTTCTCTGAACAAGGATGCACTGTTGAGAGAGGAAAGAGATTCTAAGTAGCTTTGAAAGAATGTGGAACAATATCCTTGATTTATACCACTTCCGTATGCGTTAGTAATCCACCATGCAATAGTAAACAAGCACGATTGTCCTGACTAACTTTGGTGGAACTGAGATATAAGAGCCTTTTCTACAGCAACACTTCTGCTGATAGCCTTTGAATTCTTTTTTGAGAGGCAAGAGAGAAGAGTCAATAAAAACTGTGGCTGAAAGCTGATCCTCTACTGGAAGGAAGAGGGCAGGGAAAAGGGCATGTACCATAAACAATTTATTGCCTGCTTTGTTTTTACTTTACTGTAAAGACTGTAAAGCAACACTTTGCTAAACTTTCTTTCAACAGGGAGCAACCATTTTTCTCTTTCAAGAGATTTGGCCATTTTGTCATGGAACTCATGACTGCCTCTAATAGTGTTTGACAACTTCATTTTCAGATAACTTCAGTTGAATGGAATTGATGGAATAGAAGACTGCCACTAAGCCATTCAAACAACCTTTAAATGTCAGCATGATCCATAGGAAAATGACAGCTGCTTCACCAGTTGCCACCCCAAAAGCAGCAATGGCTCTGTTTTACCCAGCAGGCTGCAAGCCATCTGCCCAGTGTGGAGAAATCTATGTTCCTCTAAACTCTCTTTAGCCTACGTTGAGAAGTCTTCTCTTTCCACAGTGGGCATTTCCACTGAACTTATCGCTAGGAACACTCACCCCAGAAGTGGCAGCTTCTCTCTGTGTACCATGTGAAAACCTCAGCGACATCTCTATGGGGGTGAATGACTGCCCTGGAGGAATCTGCCCTGGAGTCAGCCTTGGACTGGTGACCACGCTCTGGATCCTGCCTTCAGTTTCTAGCATGAGGAAACAAAGCTCATGGTGAAGTAGAGAGTTTCCTTAGACTCTTTCACAGCTCAGATGCACCAGGAGGAAAGAAGTCTTCATTGTCCTAATGAGCAAATATGTTCAGAGCAAGTGTGCTCCTTGAAGGGCGTTAATGCTTTCATCACCACTGGCTAATGAGCCTAAACTTGCACCTTGTACCAGATACTAATCAGATTCCTCTTTCTGTACTCTTTAAAGCAGTGCAGTTTGGTCTGTCAGCTGACAGGAATGCTGCTTAAAAATAACTACACTTGGGTGCTCTTATTCAACATTTCTATCACAATAGTTGCTAGAGGTCCTGCCCCAGGCATGACTAGAGCCCAGCTTAATAAGCATTGCTTTCTTAATTTCTTAATGAGAAAGTATCTTAATCAGAGAATAATGTTTTGTGTTGTTTTTTTTTTTTCACAATATATTTTCACCTTTTTTTTTCCCCCCCAAAAATTTAAATTCCTTTGGTTCTTTTTTCTTTTTTTTTATTTTTTTTTTTTTTTCCCTCTTTTTTTTTTTTTTTTTTTTTTTTTTTTCCCCAGTACTTTTCATAATCTACAATATTTTCAGCACTTTCTTACTTTGCATAAATCAATTTCAATTCTTGTTCCCCTCATGACTTTCAGAGGAATTCTTTCCTGATTTTCTGGACTTAAATTAATCCCCTGGAGGAAGCAGTGTCACAACATGACCAGCATCAGAATTGCATAATGAAAGTATTTTTTCCCCATATAAATTGGCACTCAAGAAGATCACTGCTCATTAGCAGACTTTGGATCTTTTATGTCATTTTTTATGAGGAAGACAAGTATTCTTCCCCTAATATAAGTTTATCATTTAAAAATGCATTTGGAGATCTTTACGTTTATTGCAGTGCAAGTTAGGTGCCTAAATACTTTAATAGAACAAGTCTAAGTGATTTGTGGAGGATTAATATCTGTAGCAGGACTATTAAAATTGCCAGAGTTCATCAAACCAATGATCTATCTGGTTTGGATTCTCTCTAAGATCAAAAGAGTTGTGAGAGCTGGTAGAACAACAGATAGATATGGAATCAGATGTGATGAAAGGGAAATTTCTTTCTTCTCCAGGCACTCAGCAGCTGCTTTTGCTGGTGATGATCTTTGATGAGGTTTAATACATAATCTGTACTGGTATTTATGACTGGGAGGAGTGCTCAGTGTAACACAGGAGAGCTTCAGAAAAAGCTCTCGGACTGGGGGGTGAAATGCCAAATCTGTGTTACTTGTCCCTTCCTGTACCAGCACACAGCTGCAAACAACTACATCTGCTTGACTCGATAGATACCCTCACACTTTCCCACAGTCTGAATGAAGGCTTTATTTTTAATAATTCTGTATTTATCATTCACAGCTTCAAACAAATATCTCTCTGTGGGCAGGAAGAGTACTTCTTGCTCTTGGTCCCATAGCACAGCTGCAGGATGGCACAGCTTGATCTCCCCATGCTGTGGTTCCTTGGCCAGGCTGTGCCCTTATCCCTTGGCTTATCCCTTGCTGCAGGCTTCGAGGTACCTGTCGTGCACGGCTGAGCTCAGCCTTCCCCAGACAAAGCTTCTGATGTAATCATCCCAGGCAATCTGTGCTCTGCATTGACCTTTACCAGTCTGTCCTGTCGTAATTTCTCCCAGAATAAGACATACTGGCTTCGGTTAAGTTTTTAAGAATAATATTTTCTTTCTTTATAAGCTGAAGATTTCTTTCTTGATTTTGCTTGCAACTTACTGTTTCTATTTGGATATTTTAGGGGATCAGTGAGGAATGCTACCTGCTTACCTTTGCTGAAGTTCCCATATTAAGAATGGAAAGTTACTTTTATCTGCTAAATACAATGATAAAGATTATTTGAACACTTGGAAGAAAGTATTAGTGCACCTACCTCTCCTGTCTTTTCTAATTAAAGGTTATTTCTTTGTCACAGCTGTGACATAGAAGGAATAAACTGAACATGTGGATCCTCTGACTGAAAAGAATTCTGTTCACAAAAAGCACTGAAGGTTATATTTAATTTGGTAACATTCATGAAAGATTTTTTAAATTACTTCCCTCATTAGTATGTGCTATTCCCAAGTACAGGCCTTTGATTTTAGAAATCAGAAGAGGAAATTAATAATTTTACTACAATTGTTAACCCTCTTACTTGTTTTATGTACATAGTGCCAATAGATAAATAAATAAATAAATAAATAAATAAATAAATAAATAAATAAATA
>NW_024962252.1:40490196-40729791 GCF_019238085.1 Lagopus leucura | reverse complement strand
ATAAATAAATAAATAAATAAATAAATAAATAAATAAATAAATAAATAAATAAATGTTTGGAAAGTTTATTTATGCTAATTCTTGAAAAAAAATTACATGCTAGAAAAGAGAAAGACAGCGTTTTTTCAATTATAAAACACATTAAAAACCTGTCTCCTTTCCAATATGTTTTGAAGTGCACTTCTGTGTTTCTTCTTGCATCGCTCTTCCTCTTGTTTCTTGAGCTTTTATGAAACAAATGTAAGAGAAAAATAAGTGCTTTTGACCTGAGATCACCATTATTTTCTGTTTTGTTTATCAAAAAAATTTCAAACACAGTACCCTGACTGCTCAGATGTATGGCTGAATAGAATTCAGCTTTTTTGGAAAATGAGTCCTCTTTATCCTGGCATGTTTTAAGAGATGCTTTTGTGAAGGCACTCATATCTTCTGTGTTCATGGACGAGACACATGGAGTGGGATGGGAGGACACAATGATGGCCCATCATTCAGGCACTGTCAGGGCAGAGAGGGGGGTGCTGAGTTTGGTTCCTGCACCCAGTGTTGTTTCATTACATTGCAATTATTGGATAAAATGATTTTACTGCATGTAGTCATGGCATAACTTGGATCAAAATCTTCTGTTTTCTTAGTGGTAATTCTTGGCCAAGAGGGGAGTAGCTATGCTACTGAAAGACATGGATGAATGCTGATGATGCATCCAACAGCAGTATGGCACTGAGCTGGGAATAAGGACACCTACTGCATAGAGATGCAGTCTTGATCTGCCTCCATCTGACAGACTCACTCTGATGCTCTGTTCAGGCCACAGTTCTGTAGAGTAATGAATTTTACCAACTGAGAAAATAGAACTGATATTCTATCAGCTCTCTGGTTTTCAGCTAGAAGAAAATGATTTGACCATTTGACATTCTTGGACCATGGGTGGGCAAGAACAGTGTACTGAGGCAAAAAGGACACCACAGAAAAGTTACAGTAGAGCTGGATTTCCTACCTCCTAGGTGGAAATGCCTTCATTTCCCTGAGATCAGCTGGTCATAAGAGAAACCTGGAAAAACACCATGCTACAGAGCAGTCAGCTACTAACAGCCTCTAATATTATTTTTTCCTTCTGTTTGTTTTAGGTTTTCAAATAAAAGCAGAGCATGCTCAGCATCCCAGAAGCTTTCACTCTGATGGGATGTTAATGAGTTATCGATTACTTATGCAATAGAAAATACATACATGTGCACATATTGCTCAGCTGAAGGTGTGCTGTGTTTAAATATTGGGGCCCATACCCTCCTTGCCTGGGTCTCCAGCCCAGTGTGTTCCTTTATACCCACCCTGCTGCAAAGTCTAGCATGTAGCACCCCAAGACTGCAGATCTGAAGCTTGTGTACTCATACTCTAATCTCATGGATAACTTGAAACATATCACATCTCTTATCCAGCACTTGTGATGTGTCACTCAGCCCTCATTTCTCTTCTGAAATGCACTAGATGTTAATCTTGTTTCTGGAGGCACAATCTTTTTCTTGACTGTGGATTCTTGAATTGTGATGTCTAAAAAGCATTTCTGTCCATTCATAACAGCACCAGGCAGCTAAACTTCTTCCACCCAGCCTTTGATACTCACATTTAGGACTAATCACTGTCATGAGCTCAACATTATAATGAAATTGGTGACCTTAGAAGTGGACCAGGCAATAGAAATCCTCTTGCTCATCCCAAATTCAGAAGCCATTTGCTGAACTCCAACTTTCTCAAGAGTGCGGAGCCTTCTGTAATTCCCACCTGGCCCTGTGAAGCTGCTCCCTCTCCAGATAGCACAGAGAAAGCATTTATGGGACCCAGGAATGTGAGGACACAGTCATCTGAGTCCAGTACTTGGGCTGCCCTGGGCACTTTTCTTTCCTTAGAGTCCTCTCCTACATGTCCCTGCAAATTCCAGTCCCTGTTCGTCCCCGGGGCAGTCTCCAGCCTGGGGAGCTTTCCAGGATCCATTTCTTCCCAGCATCTGTATCCTCCCTGCCTCATCTCCTGCTCTGTTCTATCTCTTCCATCTCCTCCCCACCATCCTCCAGGCTCTCTGCTCTCAGGCACCCCCAGCAAGGCAGTGCACAGAAGTGCTGCAAAGGGCAGTGAAAAACAAATGTAAAATGCTATAGAAAATTTTAAAAAATCTTAAAAATAACACATTGTCCTTCCTTGTTATTTTGTTTTGCGTGTTACTAAACTATGTCAAACAGTTTAACACCCTGGTATCAGTCTGCTAAGAGTTAAGGTAAACATGAACTCGTTAAGAGATGGAAACATTATGTACTTTTCCATGTTTAATTTTAACAGTCAGGCTAGAGAGAATCTTTGATTACATTATCAGTTTATTCTCACTGAGAGTAAGCTGTAGGGTTTGGGTTTTTTTTTTTTTGTGGGGTTTGGTTTTTTTGTTTTGTTTTTTTTTTGGTCAAGTTCTATTTCTGTGTCAGAAAAGATATTTCTCCCTATTGACTGTAAATGGGAGACTTTGATTAGCCAGGCTTCTCCTGAAGAGGATTCCAACTGTTGGAATCACAGGCACATGAAGGGTTAAATGTCAGCCTAAAAGATTAACGACTAAACTGGAAACATTTATCCCAGATAGAGAAAAGAATTTCTCTTTCCATGAGGTTAGAAACCTGCAAGAATCAGTAAAATCTGATGGTTCCTGCAATTCAAGCAGCCAGGTATGAGACAGGAAACACAGAGGGATCTGTTACTGAGCTTCCTGGCCAGCCGCAGGACTGAATGGTGGCACGTTGCCTTCCTGGAGTTGACTTGCTTCAGAAATGTTTGGAGTCCATGCCCTAGGCTGGCTGTCTCAGCACAGAAAAGCAGTGTACATGTTTTGCTTCCAGGCTTCAGCCTGTGAGAATTTGGGTTTTTATCCCCAGCAGCAGTTTTCAGCTCTGGTTTACATTCCCAGAGGCTTCTGCTGGCTTGTGAGACATGGACCTGGAGCATTAAAGCTCCAACCAGACACGCACTGAGGGAAAAAAGCACATCAAATTTACAGCAGCTCTGAATTAAGAAATGTCCACTTTCTCTTCCTTCCTTCAAAGGAACAGAGAGCCATCAGTATCCCACCTTTGCCCACATTCCTTCCCCTTCCAGCACTGACCATATAACTTGCTGGAACTGAGACATGACTCAGCAAAGGATGTGGCTGTTAGCTGTCAGCAGAGTCAGAGAACGTGCGTTAGCAACACAGGCTGAAATCTCTCCTGGAGCACAAACATGTAGCAGCTACCAGTGCAGCTCACTGAATATTGCATAAACGCTGGGCCGCATGTGTTTTAGGTCTTGCTTGCCCACGGATAAAGAAATTAATCTGATGTTTAGATTAGGTTCGTGTCTATACACTGTAAGTATGGATTTAGTGGGTTGTTTGTTTGGTGGGTTTTTTTTTGCAGAAAAAGACAGAATTTGCTAAAACTACAAGCTTTTCCAGGACTAATTTCTCAAGTTGCTAGTTGTTAAACAGCAAAACTTTGAGTGAGGACAGAAAAACACTGCTCTTTCACCCATGGAATAATGTATCTGGAGTTGAGTTGGTGATGTTCCTCCAAAACTGCTGCCTCATTACCAACATCAGTCTGCTCAAGTGAAAATCTGTATAAAAACAAGACCTCCAGAGCAAGAATTGCTTTGCTATACTTTCATTTCCCAGGAAAAGTCTTTGTTCTGTGATTTTGCTGAAATGGTTCTCAGCAGTAGGAGCCACCTTATTCTATCAGTGTGAAGGGCAGACAAAGTCCTGGTCCTCAAGAAGGTCCCAGTATGGCAGCACTGCAGACACAGGTCCCCTGGTCCCCTACATTGCAAGTGCAGAGGAAAAAGTAAGGCACTCATTGAGCAGATGGTCAATATTTTATTTTATTTCCTTTTTTCTCTATTTTGCAGCCTCAGGCCTTGTCTACTGCAGACTTTTCAAACCAGATATGAATAAAGATGTGTCTATTTTCCTCTAGTCTTTCTTATACCCTCCATCATCACCACTCTCAGCTGCTTCGAACACTCATTTACTTCCACTGCTGTGAAGATGTTTCTTCTTTTGGTGGAATGAGGACAGAAGCACTGAGAGACCAAGGTCCAGATGGTGTGTGCCTGCAGCTGAACCTCCTTACCCTTGAGCAGCACACTCAAGTATGTTGGTCATCATTGTTTCCATCTATTTCATCTGCAGGTATTGTCAGAATATATATGCCTACAGGGGAAAAAAGAGCTACCAAGGGAACATGAAACTTGTGTCAGTGTGTTTCAGTGACTGGACTTCAGAGTGATGAACAGAAAAAATCAAAGGATGATCCCAGAATAACCAGGCTCCAGGTGGTTCCTGTTCACAATAGGCAGTGTGTACCAAAAGCTCTGCAAGGTGCCAGCTGCTGCTACAGACTGCGAACACATCAGAGGATTTTCTCCCATCCCAGTATGGTGCACAGGTTTTGCTTCCCAAGAACAGAGCCCATGTGGGAGCACTTATCCCATCATCCAGTCTAACCCACTGACTACTGCTGTCATGCTCCTGACTTCACCCAGGTCCCACCAGAAGGAGATCTGCACCAAGTATGGAGCAGCTGTGTCACCTTGTATTGGGCAGGGTTTCCTCGGGGTCCCAGTCCTTCTGCACACTTTCCTGAAGTAATGAGCTGAAAGAAGAAGTCTTCTTTTTATAGGAAGTTATGCAAAGGAGCTACACGAGTTCTTTGATTCTGCCTTTGCATCCCAAGATATACAACTTTCTTCCTGATCCTGTATCATCTTCATTTACCATACAAAAATAAATTATCTGCAGGAGAATAAGGGCAAGCTGAAAACTTATTTATCACCCAACCATTATAATGTGGTTGATGATCAAACAACCTGTGAAGCCGAGATAATTTTCTTCATCTTCAAGTAGCCACTGGAAAGGCTCATTACATGCCTGAAGTTGCATTGCTTAGCAACAGCATTTCAGAAATTCAAGTTATCAGCATGATCACTAATAAGACAGTAAGCTGCAACAGAATTCTGAATAAACTAAATGCATTTGCATTTCAAAATAAATGAGAGTAAATGTCAGATTGTGTTTTGGAGTGTATGAACTCTTCCTAGCATAGACATATTGCATTTACTCAAGCACTTGCACAATAGAGAAAAATCTGAAATGCTTCTAAAATATAGCATGTTTGGGAGTTTCAAATATTTTACTACTCTTCTAATGTTATCTGTAGGAAAAGAAGTCTGTCTCGAAAAAACAATACATTGTCAGTGAATGACACACGAGAATGATTAGAAGTGGTACTTCTACAGCTGAATGCAGCTATGAACAGGAGTTTCTGAAGAATGAGAACACAATAAGCCTGCTGCAGTGAAAAAGATGCATCTGAAAGACAATTTGGTTTACTTAAAACCATGTTTGGGAGCACTTTTTAAATATAAAGCCTTCTTGTCCTTCCAGTAACAACATCAGCAGGTAACAGAAGCATAGTTAGCAAAACAGAGAAAGTTTGGGACTCCTCTGCAGCCTTGGATTTCTATGTAATGTACAGAAAGTGGAGTCCTGGGGTAATCAGGGAAATCAGTGTGAGAGTTGTCCATGCCTCCTGGTGACACACTGCCTTTCTCACTTGTTCTTAACGCCAAGCTGACCAGGAACAAATGTACCCGACAGCAACCATGGAGCATCTGGTTGGAACTTTGCCCCATTTCATCTCCAGGGAATTCACATGAAATATTTCCTTCCTCCATTCACTCACAGACAGAGCTTTTAGAAGAAAAAAAAAGTAAGTGCTTAGTCCTGTTCCCTCTCCACACAAACCCATCCGGACATGCCTGTGTGTGCATACATGTGCTGACTGGTACCTGCGGGGGCAGCTACAGGTAAGTGGATGAGATGATGGTTCTCCACTGCCTTCAGGTTGAACTATTTAGTGAACAACAATCTTCTAGTTATTAATTAGGCCTGAATTATCAGTTTCATCGTGAATTTATTCAGTGTGGTTAATCTCAATAATTTTGTGAGTTATCTATCCAGAGCACTTTTGAGGTAGCAAGAAAAAGAGCTGGGTAGCCAGCTTTTGTTGTTAGAGACTGACAAGCAGAAGCATTATTTGGAGTGCTTGGTTTCAAAGGCTGAGGAGGTGACACTTCAGGGCCCTGAACAATACACCTCTTCCGTGCTCAGGGCAAGGCTCATCTCCATTAGGTTGGCAGCTGCAGGTGTCAGCACTACTCCAGTCAGGCTCTGGGGTGTCAAGCTTTGCAATTGAGGATTAGCTGTGAAAAGCTGGTCTTCTTAGACTTGTCTTAACTGAAAGTGTCAGATCAGTTTTGCAAAGAACAAGGATACTTGGATCACTGTCCTCTTTTACATCTCTGATGAAGAGCTCTTATCCCTTTAGTACTGTAAGATCTGTACTTGTAGGGCTTATCTTTAAAATTCTTCTCAAAACAAGTAGGATATTTCCTTCCCAGCTTCCCCCCATGAAGAGGATAGGATTCATCCTTTAGGCAGGCTTTCTTTGCGTATGAGTTGTCAGGAAACAAAGACAAAATCCAAGCCAAGATTTCTCTAGTCTGGAGGTCAGTCCATGGGAGAGCATTTTTACTTGCAAGAGAAGAACATGAATCCAAATGACAGGCAAATACATCTAAAGGAGAAAGAGAGAGAACTTGGCCTTGTGAAAGAACCAGAGGTAAGGTTGTTAAGATACTTCAGGAATATGAAGATGCGTAGTTTAAATGCCAGGCTTTTTTCAAAGCGTGTTCTTAAAATGCTTTTTCAGGCACAGGATTCTTCTTTTACAGTATTTTTCAGGTCTTTTACAACTTAAAGTCCTGGCCTCAAGTGATTTCCTCCTGCAAACAGATATTATTTTGATCTTAAATTTTTTTAGGAAGGAAAGTCAATATATGTGAAGTGGTATTCTCTCTTATTTCAAAGTCTATTGTTGGAAATAGTTTGGGAACTACTATAATTCTGAATACTGTGAGACTGCTCGTATTTTGACACCCACATGCTGCTCTTCTGACCTACAAAGTAAGTTAAGAATGGAAAATAGCTCATTCTAACTTCAGTCATGTTTAATGCTGAAAATAAAACATGTAGACAACCTTGTAATTCTTATAAATAATGATTCTACAGTACAGCGCAATAAATGTGAAAAATACAGTCTATGATAATGTATTCTGCAGAAAAATAGGTCATCATCTTGGAAGAGAGAATTATCTATCATGTTGAACATGCGAAGGAAGTCAGAGGAATTTCAGGGGGAGAACAGGACAGCAGCCCATGTTATCATCCTTCTGGCCCTCTGCATTTAACAAGATCAGTACACACATGAAGAGTTTGTTGTGGAGGTGGCAGCTGCAGGTGTGTGTCCCAAGGCCTGCTGCATTCTGTATGAGAAGCCATCTGCATCCCAGAACATTAATCTGGATGGCATTAACCAAAGTGCATGAGTTTTTCTGGAAATAAAGTAAAAATAAAATGAGCGTTCAAAAGAACAGACATCACCATCTTTAGCTATGTGAAAGATATTGTTAGCTTCAAACTCCAATAGGTGCAAAATACTGCCGTTAGAGTGGTAAATCATGTTTCCCCTTAAGGCTCTTAAACACAGTTGGCCCAAATGGACTGATCAGCCTTTTTTTTTTCAGACAATCAATTAACGCTTTTGTGGCTGGACTGCAAGCAAAATCTGTGGCTTATGTGGAAAAGTAAGTCCAACATGTATCTCTCCATCAGCACTACATAAAGATGACAAAGGCTGTGACCAAAATTGTTTTTGTGCGCAGATCTACTCAGCAACATATTTCTCTCTGCATGCGTAGGTTCTGGGGGGTGGCTGCTTTCCACTGAATGAGAGCAGGATGCTGAGCCTGTGCTTTAATAAATATTTGACACAAATCCTTCTCCAGACCGGGAAAGGCAAAGGTTCCATCATTTAATTGGTTTTCTAGATTGTCAGTGCTGGATTCATTCTAGTCTGATGCTTTTAATTTTTCTGTGAAAATTGATTCATATGTCCTATCAACTTTATCAGTAAGTTACAAAAGAGCAATTCATCAAATCTCACTTTATTACACTTTTATTCTCCCTCTTTGCCTACCTCCCTTTCTATAGCAGAGGTTTTTAGCAGAGAAAAATCCACTTTGATTTTTCCTTCCTCTCAAACTTGTTTATCTTTGCCCAGTGTTCCTGAAAGCACGCTGCTTATTCAGTACCTCAGTATTCAGGCTGCTTCTGCACTGATCTCTATGTAAACTCACAATAATTGGCCTCCAGCAGCCAGTTCAGTGGAAGTCTGACATCTGAATGTTAATGCTGGAATAAAAAGGTTAATGGCAACGTTAAATAAGACTCATTTGTTATAAAAATAAGTAAACTGATTTACTGATTGGACTCAATGATCTTTAAAGTCTTTTCCAACCTGAGTGATTCTATGATTCTATGATTCTATGACTTTATTTGATTTCACATCAAAGAGTTGCCAATAAAAAGACCAATAATTAATGGGCATCCTAAAAATAGTTTTAAAAGCATTGAAAAGGACTGATCTGATGAGGGTAGAAGGGCCTCTGCCCAGCTGCAGTGGATGTTGTCTTCAGGGATATTCTGGGCTTCCTTTGTACACTGAGAAAAGAGCACTTCCAGAGGACTCTTCACCATCACGGCCTCAAACATATTTTTGTTCTGCACTCCTCTTTACAATGAAATAACCAATGTCTGTATCATTCCCTCCATCAGTTTCTTCTGTAGAAAGATATCTATTGAGAGCCTGAAGGTATTCTTGCAAAGCTGATCTGGCAGGAATTCCCAGTGAAACATTTCGTAGAGGTAATATTGCTGAAAAGAAAGGTCTATCACATATTGAGATCATGGTGTGCCTGAGTCATGATACCATTCACCCCTTCATACTTGTAGACAGACACTTCACAGAATCACAGAATCACAGAATTGTAGGGGTTGGAAGGGACCTCCAGAGATCATCGAGTCCAACCCCCCTGCCAAAGCAGGTTCCCTACAGCAGGTCGCACAGGTAGGCATCCAGGCAGGTCTTGAACATCTCCAGAGAAGGAGACTCCACCACCTCCCTGGGCAGCCTGTTCCAGTGCTCCGTCACCCTCACTGTAAAGAAGTTCTTGCACATGTTTGTGCGGAACTTCCTATGCTGCAGTTTCCAGCCGTTTCCCCTTGTCCTGTCTCCACTCACCACTGAAAAGAGTCCGGCCTCGCCGTTCTGCCCCCCACACCTTAGATATTTATAGACCTGGATCAGGTCTCCTCTCAGTCTTCTTTTCTGAAGACTGAACAGACCCAGTTCACTCAGTCTTTCCTCATAGGAGAGATGCTCCAGGCCCCTCACCATCTTAATTCATCTCACCACTTGGCTTAAGAAATATTAGATCTGGATTTTTTTAAATTTACTTCATTAGATGGGGGTTGGAATAAAAGCTTACATTCAATCTAAACTCTTCTACCATGTGTGCTGGGATCCAGACAACCAAGAAAATGTCCTTACAGCACACAGGGTAGCTGTGCCTTCTTGTTTGTTGCATGAGATGGGAGTAAAGTGTTGCATGAGACAACACCAAACAGTGCAGTTAACACATAAAAAAATAGTCTTTTGATCATATAAGGCATTACCTCTGGCCAAAGAAGTGCTGCAGCTCCTGCAGACTTTAAGAATGTGCTGGGGATCTGTCCTTGTCCTGTCCTTGGGTTCTTCCTCAAGCATCTGCTTTATGGCCACTTTGGAAATTCAGAACCTCTGAGAAGTCAAACAGGCATGAGCAAGTTCACCAGATGCCTGCTCTGAGGCAAAGGAACAGGTTGCCCTGAGAGGTGGTTGGTGCCCCTAATGTACCCCCACAGCACTGTCTGAAATGGCTCCAAGAAAGAGAAGAAGCAGGTGTCCTGACTTTTATAATGTGAAAGCCCAGAGGAGAGAAGAAGTGGAAGAAAGGAGTCGCAATGGGCAGACTTCTCAAAGGCTTCTGTGTTCTCCCAGCCTGGCAGGGGGAAGGAAGCTGTGCTGAAATCAGTCTGGGAATTTCCTAACCCCAGGCAGTAACAGCAGCCAATCTGGCATTATGGCTTTATATATATATCTGTAGTATTTTTCACAGCTGCAAAATGAATGCTGAGAGATTTCAAATGCCTTAGAAGCTGGCCTATAGCTGGCCTCTAGCAGTACAATTCACTCTGACTTTTATTAGCGCAGCTTTACTCCGTGTAAAAGTTAACCTAAAGAAAAATCTCTTTCACAATATACAAATTATACAGCTACCATAAAAGTATCTAAAAAACAGCTGTTTGCTGCTGTATATTAACATTATCACAGTTAGGTAGGGATGTGTATGTTCGAGTATGTTACCAGGTAGCCAGTATATGATATGGAACCTCACTGGGTTCTGTGGAAATTTTATCTATGCCAACAGAGCTTAACAGAGAATTAACTCATATATTACTTTCAAAAATTACCCCAAAAGGCCCTGTGGTGGACATGAACGGGACTGCTACTGAGTGTGAGTTGCTAACAATTTGAATTTCAACTCTCTTTCATGGATATCCTGTGGTTTGCCTAATAAGGCCTCCAGGGACTCTGGTGCTGGTGCATGGATTTCCCACACAGTGTATGGTACAGGGTCAGGTTTTTTTTTTCAGAGAGCAGATGGCTTTAGATGCTAATCTCTGCAAATTCCCAGTGACCTCTCATCCGTGGTTTGTTCTCTGCTGAAGAGTTGGTTCTGACTGCCTCCTCTGTCCTTTCTTAACAGCAATGGGAAGATTTTGAGGCATGTTGGAAGGAGAGTTTTGGTTGCAGATTCAGCCCCCAGAATACAAGAATCGCCCCTCCTTTCCCTGTTTTCTGTTTGTTTGCTCATGTTGGTTTTGTTTTGTTTTGTTCTGGTTTTGTTTTCCCCGGCCTTGTGAACACTGAGAAAAAATGAGGAGGAGGGTCTTTTGTGTGTGTGAATAAAATGCTACGGTGAAATGAAATGCAATGCAGTTCCCGCATCAGCGGTTGGTATCGGCTCATTTTTTACCTTCTGCCTCCCTCTCAAAACCAGAAGCACTCTTCTTCGTTTCTATCTGCTTCATCACTGTGTGTTGCTGAAGAGAACAATTCCGTGTTTCTGCAGCGTTCCCAGATGCGCTCTGCGGGCAGCGCTTGCGTCGCTACGAGGCACGCCGAGCCTCGGGCTGCAGGTAGCGCCGTGCCGCAGCTCAGCACCGGACATCGCTCCGTTGCCGGGGCAGGCGCTGCCTGTACAGCTGCCGGGAGGCTCTCGTGCTCCATCTCCTGGTGCGCCCGACTTGAAGCGGCCCCGCAGGGCTTGGTCGTTAATCTGCGAATTCCGACCTGCTGGGTGCTGTCGGTGATTCACTGAGAAGTGAGTGATGTAAGCGTGCCCGATCAGCACTGACGGGCTGTTTCTCTATGTTAAAGGAGAGACTGAAACACTTCACATCGGACTTGATCTCCCACTTCTTGTTTGGATTTCAAAGCCACAGTATCAGATGTGAAAGTTTTGCTTTTCTTCCTCTGGACCATTCTGGACCAGTGATGGGATGAGAGGTAATGGCCTCAGGTTGCTCCAGGGGAGGTTCAGGTTGGATATTAGGAAAAACTTCTCCAAAATGGTGGTCAGGTGCTGGAATGGGCTGCCCAGGGAGGTGGTAGAGTCACTGTCCATGGAGGTGTTCAGGAAACAAGGAGATGTGGCACTGAGGAATGTGGTGAGTGGGCATGGGGTGGGGGAAGGGGTGTGAACGTGTGAACTGGCATCTTAGAGGTCTTTTCCAGTCTTAATGATTCTATGATTCTATTCACCAAAGCCTCCCTTGCCAGAAGAACAGCAGCAGAGCAGTGCTGGCTAAGACACTTCCCCTAACCCCATCATGTGATATCCCACCACCACAAACTGGTCTCTGATCTCCAGAGCAAGATTTTCCTCTTGAAAAAGGGAAGGAAAAGAAAAACAGGTAACAAGAGATTACAAATACCATCACACTTTGAAGTTGTCAGGAGGCTTTTGAAAACTCTAGGTCCTAAAAAGACCACAGGATAAACTAAGGCCTGGACAAGGAGGGGATAGAATCACAGAATCATTAAGGCTGAAAAAGACCTAAGATCATCTAGTTCAACCAGCAACACATCCCCACCATGCTCTGTCCCTCAGTGCCACACCAGCACAGTTCTTGAATACCTCCAGGAATGGTGACTTCAGCATCACCCTGAGCAGCAGCCTCTGCCAGTGCTTCACCATTCTTTCTGAGAAGAAAGAGTACTCTTCCCCTTTTCCTAGGACACCTACCAGACAGTGCAATCATCAGTCCTACATTCAGCTGCACAGAAAGGTTCAGCTCTTTAACTAAAAAGAAATAGTAGGCTCACAAGTGAAAAACAGACTCTTTCTTTTTACCTTCCCCAAGTTACACACAGGAGTCTGGAGAAGATAAATAAATCACAGGCTTCTGGGTGTAGTGTTGAGGTGGGTGGGAATGAAAAGGGGAGGAATAAAGCACTGCAGGAGGAGAAGTGAGCTGGAATTGTGCAGACACTCAGGCAGCTACTTAACAACGATTGGGTTGGGCTGGCATGCCAGGGAAGATGACGATCATCTTCCTTTTAGAGGGAGCCACATCTCTAGCTCCAACTACCAGAGAGCAGCCACTGAAAGGGCTTGTCACAACTCTGCCAAGTCATCTTAGCTCTGCCACAGGAATACCCGAAACTGACAATAAACACTTCACCTCTCCTTTTTCCCTTTCCTTGTAATACATCATCCATAATACTATTTTTCTCCTTTCTGCTTTGCTGTTTTTTTGTAGTAAACTGAAGCACACAGGCTTGCCATTTCATATATCATTTCAAACATAATTTTTTTCAATCAACTTTTTGTATCCTTAGTACATTTGAAAAAGTGTGCTTTGCTTGAAATCCCACCTTTGCGACTTTTAGAAGCAATACCAGCAGTTTCAGATACAAATTTTTAATTACTTTTTGCTTTAAGACTAATTTATTTCCCAGAGTCACATGTTTGCATAGAAAACACAAAATATAGAAAGATCCTATATCAACAGAATGACATCTGTTTTGTGAATTACCCTGACTGCAAATATTTATCACCTGAACATCTGTCAGATCTGTACTTCCTGGAGACATTTGTACTAAATTTTTACTCGAATTAGATGGAAAGCAAGGAAGGGAGCTTAGAGACAAAATCACACAGCATAACAAACACAATCCGAGAGGGCATCTAATGTACAAGGTCATTAATTTGTTCTGCTGCTCTTTCCTAAACAATGCTCAAGGTTTCCAGTGCTTCATTATTACGTTGCCTCAGTTTTAGAGGTTCAAGCAGAAAGAGACGCTGACCATTTCTGAACGTAGTTTCAAATAGAGCTGAAACCAACATTTTATTTCAGTGCAGCCCACATAACAGCTGAATGTAACATTTCTTTCTATATGAAAAATTCCTCATGTTGTCAAAACTCAATAAGTGTGTATATGCCTGGAAAGCAGTTGGTGAAGGAGCTGCTCTGTGTCTACTCCTTACAGCTCTCTATCCCAAGTAACCCAGCTTACATCCAGCTAACATCCACCCCAGGACAAAATTTAAACCCAGTATAGCAAATGACCAATGGGTTTTCACCCCTCACAATAAAAGCTGACAACAAATATCTTAATAAAGAAAGCATTAACCAAATATTTAGTCGCTGAAGATAGAATCATAGAATCACAGAATCCTTAGAGTTGAAAGGAACCTTTAAAGGTCACTTAGTCCACCTCCTCTGCAATGAAGAGGGACATGCGTGGTTAGATCAGGTTGC
This sequence comes from Lagopus leucura, assembly GCF_019238085.1. Classification (NCBI taxonomy): domain Eukaryota; kingdom Metazoa; phylum Chordata; class Aves; order Galliformes; family Phasianidae; genus Lagopus; species Lagopus leucura. Next base: position 40,715,948 of record NW_024962252.1, on the reverse strand, counting down.
CCAGGGCCTGGTCCAGCCTTGCCTTGAACATCTTCAGGATGGGGCATCCACCACTCTCTGGGCAGCCTGCTCCAGTGCCTCACCACCCTCACTGTAAAAGACATTTTCCTTATCTATATCCTAAATCTACCCTCTTTAAGCTTGTAATCCTTTCCCCTTGTTCTATCACCACAGACTCTGCTAAAGAGTCTGTCCCGTTCTTTCCTGTAGCTCCCCTTTAGATGCTGAAAGGCCACTATCAGGTCACCTCACAGCCTTCTCTTCTCCAGGTTGAGCAGCCCCAGCTCTCTCAGCCTGTCCTTATAGGGGAGGTGTTCCATCCCTCAGATCATTTCTGTGGTATCCTTTGGGTGCACTCCAACAGGTCTATGTCTCTCCTATACTGAGGACTCCACACTGGGATGCAGTACTCCAGGTGAGGCCTCACCAGTGCAGATCAGAGGGACAGGATCACCTCCCTTGATCTGCTGGTCATGCTTCTTTTGATGCAGCCCAGGATGTGGTTGGCTTTTTGAGCTGCAAGGGCACATTGCTGGCTCACATCCAGTTTCCCATTCAACAGTATTCGCAGTTTCTTTGTTCGGCAGGGCTGCTCTCAATTCTTTCATATTCCAGTTTGTATGCGTAGTGGGAATTGCCTCGATCCAGGTGTAGGATTTTGCATTTGGATTTGCTGAGCCTCATGAAGTTCACCTGGGCCCACCGCTCAAGCCTGTCAAGTCCCTCTGGATGGCATCTCCTCCCAGTGGTGTGTTGACCACGTCCCACAGTTTTGTGTCATCCTTTTCTAGTTGAGATACCTGTAGAAGCCTTTTATTGTTCTTCTTGGCATCACTTCCCAAGTTTAGTTCAAGCTGGGCCTTGGCTTTCCTACCCCATTCTTACTCAGCCTAGCAGTTTCCTCATACTCTTCCCTTGGTATTCGTCTGTTTCCACTGCCTAATTGAATAAAACACTGAATAGAACCATCCTAATTAAATAAAACATTTGAAAGGCCTTTTGGATGTTGCAGCTGGAGATGCTCTTCTGGCTCTTGGAAGCAGAGTGCGCAAGCACCATATGCTACATCTTTCAAGACAAACATTTAATAGGCTTAAGGGGATTTCTAGGTTCTGCTATAATAAGAACTTAAGGATGGCAGTCCAGTGGGTTGTCTCGGATCAAGCCTGCAGCAGAAGATGGGAACAGCAAAGACCTTGGCAGCAGGGAACTACACTCTCTCATTCCTGTTCCTATCCAACCCTAGTTAGAGGAAATTTCTTTGCATTCAACACATATCAATGTTGGGCTTTTTTTTTCTTCTGTGATTTTCCTTCTCCAAACTCAACAATACTGGTTATCTCAGGAGAAACATTATTGCTCCCTGCAGCTAACTGAAAGGAGGTTGTGGCAAGGTGGGAGTTGACTTCTCTCATGTAACTGGTGATAGGACTAGAGGGAATGGCCTCATGTTTTGCACCAGGGGAGATTTGTGTTGGACGTTAAGACAAATTTATTCTCAGAAAGAGTGGATAGGTGCTAGAATGGGCTGCCCAGGGAGGTGGTGGAGTCACCGACCTGGAGGTGTTGAAGAACTATGTAGATGTGGCACCAAGGGACGTGAATGGGCATGCTAGGGATGGGTTGAAAGGAGAACACAGTGATCTTCTGGTCTTTTTCAACCTTAATGATTCTACAGTCTCTACCATACCTGCCCTAGTGACAGATCTGTACAGAGCAGCCTGCACCTCATGGGTATTTCTGAGAGGTGCAGAGACAAAACTGTGAGCACAGGAATATGCTCACAGTAAGTTCCTGAGAATCAGAAAGGCAGATGTGTTTTGTGGTGACCACCAACCAGATCCAAATGCACTAGAAAAATAACATGTATTTTTTTGTCCAGATGCTGAATGCATCTTTTAAATTTTACACTGACCTTATGCCAGCTGAGGGAGACCAAACCCATGAGTGGCTGAACAAAGACACGGAAAGATCAGCTGGAGCAGCAGCATTGGACACTGTCAGTTTCTTGAGAAGAGTTGCCCAAGGCTCCTTGATGCTGGGGTCTCAGGCTGCTGTAGGGCTGGGTGGCACACAGGTACTCAAGGCAGCCAAAGCTTCATGTTAAGTTTTGGAAAGTGGTCCTTGGCTGTACCTAAAGGCCTGAATTTTTGAAGAAGGATGCTCAGCACATTTTTCAATAGTCTTATTTATTTCAGGCTGGGTCGCTGAGGGCACAGTTTGGCAGTTCATTTTTGCAAGTAAAGTTTTTTGGGATGCCAGCTCAGCATTGTGTTTGACATAAAAAATAGCCACGGAAAGACTTTGCCTTTTTTTTTTTCCCCCTCTATTTCTTTATTTACAGGGCCATAGGGGTACTAGATCTGCAGATTCCATGTGGCCAGAAAGAATTCATTCTCTGTTATTTAAGTTTCTGTCCCATCCCTTATCTGAACACCCTGCTAAACCCATCCTCACACACAACAGTTTGCTCTTAAAAACTATGTCACCGAGCAGTTTGCTTTGAAGCTGCTCTTTCTTTTTGTCCTCTTTAATAACACCAACTCTCATTTTTTGCATGCTTGCAAATTCCACAGCACAGGATGTCCTCCTGCCGTCCTTGTGTCTGATGTTAGAAACCTGCTCCAGCCCTTTGCAGGCGACTTTCTTCTCTCATCCCACAAACAACAAAAGAGGCTTTAAAGATAAAAGGGAGAGGAAGCCAGCTCCTTTCTTTAATAGCCTGGGGACGGGACACCATCCCCTCACACAGCAGTTTGACTGCAGAAGGATGGGGATGATTGAATTGAGCTCACACAAGCAATGCTGCATTCCCACAGGGCAGCCTCAGGAGGACTCCCAGCACTGTGCTGTGCTAAAACAGATATAAAAAACCCTCAGACATGACCTGGAATCAATACGATACGATTCTTCCCTCCTCCTGCTTCCCACTGGGCAGCCATCAGCGTGGCAGTGTGTGACCTTTGCTGTCACCTCTGCAGAGATCCCACGCCCTCCTGAGAGACAGTGGGCACTCTGCAGCTGTGGCTGCCTTCCCTAAGGCCAAACGGCACAAACCTCACATCCACACCTTAGTGTCTCCTGGTTTATGCTGAACACAGAATATCCAGAATCTTGTACATTAAACCATGGTACAGATTTAATCTGAGATTTTAATTTTAAACGCTCCTTTCTTTCTCAGCACATTGCAGCTCAGGATGCTCTCTACAGCCATCCTAATTTTTCCTCTTTTTAGAGAGGTGCTGGTGCCCCCTCTGTTCATAGTAACTCCTGCAGCCTTGGCACGTCTATTCACAAATGTGCTTTCTGAGAAGGCGGGGTGCTTGCTTAACACACAATGCACTCTACGATACTGAAACCCACATTCAAAGCAATTTTCTAAACAAACAAACAGAATGCCCATACCCTTATGCAGTAATTTACTCCTTATTTCTTAGACATAATCCTCTTAGACTAGTAGCTTAACTTAATAGAGAACGTGTTGTTATATTGCTTAGGAACACTGCAATTCTGCTTCAGTAAAACTGCAGTCCATTTTTTACACAGAGAACAAAGATAGATACCAAATATATATACATACATATATATATATATATTTAAAAACACCTAAAAGTAGCAGCTTTTATACAGTGAAAATTGAAAGTGCAGATGATACAATCATGCTGCATCTTTCATTTCCTGCACAAAACGTGCACTACAGCATTTAATAGATTGCTGATCTGAGAGGCATAATGATCACGATAAGCTGACACGATGCATAGGATTGCAAACAACTTAAGGCCAGAATGACATCATGAGAGGTCACTCGTGGGCTGTTGTCAGAAAATGAGTTCTGGCCATGGAGATGTGAGGTACTTATGGGGCCAGTATGCCTAAAGAGAGGAAGAAGAGGTCATCTCCCATTTGCTGACTTCATGACAGAGCTGTTACCTAGTGAGAGTTTTGGCTCTTACTGTAAGAGCAGTGATCTTTCAGTAGTTGGCTGTTTTCAGGTCAGTAACTGAAGGCAAAACTGACTCCTTCACTTCATTGGCAAAAAGTGATGGACTTGAGGAGGGCAGCTCTCCACAAAGAAGGCAGGAGCTTTCAAGACATGGTAACTGCATGGCTACCCACGCAGCTTTCCCAGATGAGCTCTCTTTTTCATTCTGGAAACCCTATCCAAGCAGGACCTGCACAGCTCCCATGTCTATCTGGGTTAGTGGAGATGTCACCTTCTCTCTAGAGCTGCTGCACAGCCATTCACACCAGGCACGTGAAAGGTGAAAACTGCAGCACTTTCAAACATACGCTAAAAAGAGCAGAATTCAGAGCAGGAATTCTTCTTTTGCTGTCCTCCATATTTGCAGGTCTCCACAAGCACCTCCCTCAGCTGCACAAACATTTATACAATGCAAACCACAAAGCATTCGCTTTGTCCACCTCTTTAGGCTCCTCATGAATGCAAAGGACCCCATCCCACTGCAGTAACAACGACAGGTCTCAGTTTTCCTGTAGGAAGCACAAACTCACTTGACAATATCGCAGTAAAAAAATAAAAAAAAGATAACTGGATAAGCACAGTCACAGCATATCAGAGTTTAGAATCCACCAGCAGGATTCTGAGGGAGAGAGGGAAGCAATAGCTCAGCAACACCAAAATGGTTATATTGCACAACTGGTGCAGCATCAATCAGATCATTTTGCATACATACACAGTGTGTGCAGTACAGCTGAGCTGGTGAAGCTAGGAGAAGCTCCATCTTTTCACTCCCACTTTCAAATTCAAATCAGAGCTGATACATAAATAGAAACCTATTTTTTTTCTTCTCTTTCCCTTTAAATGAATCCCCCCCAAATCTCTTCTTCCAGCATTGCTGCCACGTCTCCCATATTTTAAAAACTCGCTACTAACAGAACCACATGCATCCTCTTAAAGAAAGACAACCTCTTCATTTATTTTGGAAAAAAAGAATCAGCACAAAATGTCACACACAAGCAAGAAAAAGCACGTGGCCAGGTGGAAGCCTCATGCCCATGCAGGCAATGTGGTGTTCCGTAGTGGTGATGATAGGATGACAGGGAGAGGCAGCCAAAGATGGGAACAACCCTCTTCTCAGCCTTCCATCCACATGTGTCCTCAGCTCTGCCCTGAGCATCAGAGAATGAAGCCAATCTGAGCTTTGGAGAAGAGCCAGTTAAATAAAACATGGCCAGAAGCAGCTGCACAGAGAGAGTTACAAGGTAGCGAGCACCATCACAGATGCTGTTTTATGTCTCCAGAATGTGCTTGCACATAGGAACTCAAGCAGAACATATGGGGCCTCAGTAACATAACCAGGAGGTAGGAGATGTTTTCAACATGTCAGGCAGTCTGGGGAGAAACCTGCCAGTGCAGTGCTGCCATCACTGGTGCCTTGCATGGCCATGGCTGTAATCAGTGCAGCTGCTGGGCAGTGAGCTGGGCTTACTAGGCAGCTGTGGAACAGAGCACTCACCTCAAAATGAGCTGCAGGTCTTGCAGGTGTATTGGTTAGTGCTTGAGGGAGACAACCACTATTTCTATTAGATGAAACTTCTTTAAAATACATGAGCTATGCATGAAGTCTGCAAGGGAAGCCTGTGAATGTCCAGCCTCGATGTTCCTCTCCAAATTCAAAAGCAAGCAATGTTCCTGATCTAGCAGTGCCCATAGCAAAATGCTTGGCCTTTTCTCTAAAGCCTTCCTTCACCAGGTGAGAGGAGGAGAGACTGAGAGTGAGCACTGGCTAGTGAGCTGTAATCCCCTGCTTAGAACAGTTCTTTCCTTTTCTCTCACTAATCCTCTCTTGGACTGTCCACCAATTTCCAAGCACAAAGAACAATCATAGAATCACAGAATGGCTTGGGTTGGATGGGATCTTAAAGCCCATTGAGCCCCAACCCTTGCTGTGGGCAGGGCTGCCATCCCCAGCTCAGGCCGCCTAGGATTCCATCCAACCTGCCCCTTGAGTGCCTCCAGGGATGAAGCACTCACAGCTTCTCTGGGCAGCCTGTGCCAGGGCCTCACCGCCTCTGAGTAAAGAATTTTCACCCAATATCTCTAACCTAAATCTCTTCCCTCTTTTAGTTTAAAGCTATGTCCTGTCACTACAGACCCTGGTTAAAAAGTCACTCCCCATCTTCCCTAGAAGCCCCCTTTAGGTACTGGAAGACTGCACATGAGTTTTTCCCAGAGCTTTCTCCAGGCTGAACAACTAACCTTCTCAGCCTTTCTTTCACACCCAAGAGCTGCCAGTTGCAGAACGGCTCATGAAATCAGATTAACAAAAAGCGTCCTGGTGTTAGCAGACACTTTTTCAGATGCCTTTGTGTTCTTGAAATTAGTAGGCACCTCACCAAGAGGCGACTTCTGTAGAATTTCTGAACCCAAAATCCCACAGGAAGCTTTTCACTTGGATAGCTGGATCAGAAAATTTCCATTAAAGTTACAATAAACACCTGCAGCCAAGGAGCAAGACAAACCTTTTCTTCTAGTTAATCAGCTACCAAACCTCTAATGCTCACTTAAGCTGTATTACAAATCTGTCACAGCAGCCAAAGGTTTAGCTCAAGTAAACATTATTGTAAACAATGCTTCCTAAACAATCGATCCATTAGAGGCTTCTGTTGTTTTTGTTGCAAGGGGAGGCCTAAGCTTTTTTTGCAGACCAAGGAGACAAACACAGGAGAAGTACTGAAAACTGACACAGCCAGAAAACACATGCCATATTAAAGCAGCAAAGCTTGTCAGGGAGATGAAACAGCCCCAGCTTGTGTTCATGTTCAGCCAGCTAGATAGTGCAGCAAAAACCTCAAGGCAAACAGTTCCATTAAACATTAATTTGTGAAGTGCTTCAAAGTGAAGGCTGAGACATGCGTCTCTATAATACATAACGTTATTCATCATCTGAAAAAGTTGTTTTGGATGCAATTAAGGAGCAATCCTAAGGCTCTCCACAAATTGATTCAATAGAATTCAGTGAGGCCTTGTATTTAATAGAAGAACATACAGCAGATGAAGTGCTTGAAAGTCCCTGTTTAAATTTGTCAGATCTGAGGGGAAAAGTTGTGCAGAGGTTTAAAGTGTGGCCTTTGATTCATTTGGCTTAGAATTTCAAGCTTATCAAAGCAGCTTAGCTCCTAGAAAATAGCTATAAGCTATTTAGTCATTCATGGTGTGGTGCAAATGGGACAAACTGTAACCTTCACAGCAGCACTCATCAAGAAGTTTTGTGTAGCATGAGCTAGAACTTGGTTTTTGTTGAATTTTCACCATACAGTGAACTCTTAGTTTACAATTTCAATAATGAATATTAACTGCATTATAGATGGAGAGCCACTGGTGCTGTACTGACTATTAAAAGCCAGCTGAGAGCCCCGTCCTCTGGAAGCACACTACACACCAGACACAAACTGATTTTCAATGAGCAGCTTAATGCTGGCAATTGTGAAGTTATGGGTAAACTAATGTGGAAAGAAGTCACAGGATTTCCTCTGCATTCACTGTCCATTGGTAGTTTTACTTGCATCATCTAGGGTGTACCAGTTACTTTCAGTAATGCTACAGTTTTTCTATCAGGAGCTTCCATTTCCAAGGAACAGCATGCCAATATCACTGGGTAAGGAAGGTGGAAAAAAAAAAAAAACAACAAACCTGAAAAGTGTTTTGAGAGGCAACAAAGAAAAACCTCTATTGTGAAACAACTGAGTAAAGAATATAGCTGGGATTCTGAGACCCAAGTGTTAATTTGCAGGCTTACTGAAAACTCACCACTGCCAGGACCCAGCACGCTCCTTCAGTTATGTGCAACGAGCCAAGCAGTCCCAGTTGTGCTTAATCATCTACTGCTTTCCTCCGAGTTAAAGCACCAGCTAAAGTATCATATGCTGACCCCTTGCCTTTTTAGATGGTTTGCTGTGAAGATCCTCTCTAAAATAACTTTTCTCCAATTCACAGTACAGCCCTTGCTGGATTTGCACTGTCTCACCAGATGTCAGTGAAGGACCACCTCCCTTGACCTGCTGGTAACACTCAGCACAGCCCAGATCATTGGTCTTTGTAGCAATGGCCCACAGCTGGTTCACGGTCACCAAGACTCCCAATGACACTTTCCAACACATCTGCAGATGCTTATTCCATGCCCCCAATTTGACCTTGATCCAAACCAGTGACATCTGGAAGCCCAGCTCAGTACTGACTCAGCCACGGCCAGAAGCAGCAAGCTCTTCAGTAACCAGGAACGAGTTTTGCATGTTCCAAGGGCTATCTAACAGTTTTATAGTAAACATTCTCAATAGTAAAGCTTTCAAAAGAGCTTCTTAGAAGTTGAGAGTGGTTAGCAGAAAAAAAAAAAAAAAAATCCCTAGTTCCTACAATATAACAAATAATTTAGGAATAGTATAAAAAGGGCATGAAATGTGAAGTTCCCTACTTTCTCAGCAATGCAGCAGTATGTGTAAGGTTACAGTATAGAAGTATTCATGTATCACCACAGGCTGTAGAAAGATTATAGTCTTTTATTGATTTCTTGTTTTACAGATTCAGATTTAACTTCCAATAATAAAATTCGATAAAATGATTCCCTTATCATAAAATTTGTTTTACACACTATGTACAGGTACCCAGAGACTACAGCCATACAGAACATCACAGCTATACCACAGATTGCACAGAGCAAGCTGGGGAGGTGCTAACTGCAGCAACTTACATTCAGAGACCAAGTGGTGGATACACAGTGCGTTTGGCACAGCTCACTGAGGATCGCCCACACAGGGACAGTAAAAATAATCCCAACATGGATTAGTTCAACTCCATTAATTTTGGGATAGACATTTACAATTAAACTAGCCATCAGAAGAGATTTGATTAAGCTGAATCAAATGCAGCTGAACTAATCATTTTAGTTTCATTAGAGATCCCTCCGTAGAAAAGTTCTAGACTTTGAGATCAACCTACAATGAAAACAAGGTTTGTTAGTAGAGATATGCAGGAATCAGAGGACCAAGAGCAGCTCACATAAAATAAGTATTCTTTGGCAGCTGAACACACACACACAAAAATAGATTGCTTTTGAGAAATAAACTTTTCTCATTTCTCCCTCTACTGCCAGCACCAGAACTGCTTTAGTGACATACCAGCATGCATACACGGTAATTTACACACAACCTTTCATATTGGTAAAGTCAAATCCATAATGCAGTTAACCTTCAATATTCAGGATTCCACTCCAGCATGCTACCCATTCACCAAACAGAAGTTAAGCCTAACTCTTGGTGAGAATCCACTCCTGTGGCAAATGCAAACCCAGGAAACATTGCATCTTCTCTGCAATATAATAACTGGCAAACATCAGAAACCAAACTGTAAAGGGCAGCCAATTATATTCTAGCTCTAATGGGATGTCACTTCATGTTAAGAACGTTAGCTGATCAAACATGTTTTTCTTTCATGAAATGAAATTGACCACAGCCATCTCTTATAACTGAAATCTAATCTTAGCATGACAGAAACAAACCAAAGCCTACAGCTAAGCTTATGCAGACTCTTAAAACATTATTACAACAATTAGGTTTCCTTCTTTGTGAAACTGTGTATTTTAAAGTCTTGCAATTCCCCCAGGAAATTTTTCCTTCTGATGACAGATAGATCCTGAAGAAAATAAATACAGGCTCATTTCCAAAAGGGGAGAGGTAAAGGGAAAAAAAAACTTCCAGAACAAAGCATCTAGCAGTTCTTAGCATGCTGGCCAGAAGGTTGAAACACTCATGTTTACATTCAAATAACACAGCTCTGAAGATACTGATTCATCCAAATACTGCTACAATGAGTTAACTTCCAAGCACTTTCAGTATGCAGTGTAACTAGAATAAGACATTCCACTATGAAGACTCCTTAGCTAGTGTTTCTAGCCATGTTCTCAGATTTGAGGTACTTGCTTGTTACTGCAGCTTTATTTGAACTTCTCATTTGTTGTGAAACACCACTCAAGCTTCTAACTCTCAGCTCAAAATAAACCTAGCAGAAGGCTTAAGCACTCCTCTGCTGGGCACACAGACACAACAAGCAAGTGGCAGCAGCTGCAGAAGTTGACCTAGCATGTTTTCAGATTTCCCCTCCCCCCATAGGTGATCCCAGAGCCTTAGCCAGCTTGTCACTTTAGGTTAGAATTCTATAATTCCAGATGTCTACACTTATTTCCCATAGAAGATGGGCCTGATGATAGAAATATCACTCAAAGCTGTAGGAATATTTTGCTTTTTCACTTTTATTTTTTTTAAAAAAAGGCATAGTATGAGCATTAATAAGCATACCATTGATGGTTGGACTGGATTATCTTGTAGGTTTTTTTTCCAACCTTGTTATTTCTGTGATTCACAGTGCCTAATCCACTTACCACAGAAGTTTCCATTCTTCTTTAATAGAACCTTCTCACACTTCTAGAGCTACTGCTGACTTAGCCCTGACAGCTAAGTAGCAGTCTATTAAGCTATTAACAGAACCAATACAGACTTCTAAAATTTAAACATTACATAGTAAGTACAAAATCAGGTGATTGGTTCTGAAATACTGACCATGAAGAACTAGAAAGAAATAAAGCTGAGGGACATGAACCTTCAAGGGGATAATATTCTAACCTACACTGTCCTGTGGATTTCACACAAGTTCTTGCATGATCTGGTCATAGGACATAAAAGTGAGGGCAATTCAGGTGTACAGAGCTTTGCTTGCAATAAATGTCTTATGATAAAGCAAACCTGCAGATCTCCCCTTCCCCACAGATTCTCACACATTCACACAGACTCTTTAGAAAGGTAAGACACTTTATTGAATTTGTTGATAAATTAAGAAAGGACTATGAACCAGACTTATGGGTCACAGGTGGTTGTAAACAGACATAAATTCCTTTCCATGAAAGCACAACTCAGTGCGCTCAGCCCAAAGTCACTTTCCCCAGCGTTGCTCACAGGCTGCATAGCGATGGAGGGCAGAGAAAAAGTCTTCATAGCTGATGTTCTGGTGGGAAGGCAAAGAACTGAGAAAGCAAGATAGAAAATGTTAATAAGCTTTTATAAATACCAGTGATTTATATGGCCCAGCAGCCTACTGAAAGCAAGCTATTGTCTTTGCAACATGGTGGAGTTTCTCAATACTGTAGCCCTCATGCAACTCCATAGTAATTAAGTTGCTGTCAGTATTCTGCCATCCTTTCAATGGAAACCTGCCCATTAAATTACAGAAGGCACTTGCACATTGTGCAAAAGTTGGAGAAACAGTTCTGTCCAGACATGTTTTTCAGTGCCCTTATAAATGCTCTCAGACTTAAGAAATACAGCAACTACAGTCAGTTTAATTATTAAAGATGAATGGCAATCTAGAGGCATCATCTAGTTTCCCTGATAGGACAATGTAACAATATAAAGGGCACAGAAAGCTGTAAGGTACTAGAAACCGTTTAAGGAACACCAACTGAACTTAGATCAGATCACAGAGAATAAAAAGTAACAGAAGTTTGCTGTTGCCTCACCATGACTGAAGTAGCAACAATGCAGGAAGTATGACAGATTCTTATTTAATAACTCAAACCCTGACATCAAGTTCTGGATATTTTTGTTTAAACATGTTTCCTTTTACAGCTATTTCTGTTAGGTAGGTCACAGAGACTTCATAGGAATTATAGACAACTCACATGATCTCTGTTAGTCTGATGTGCCAGGGAAGGAACCCTAATGTGCTGTCCACAGGACCAAACTTCAAGACTAAATCAGGATCTGGAAATCCACTTGTACCTGTAAGAACAAATTAAATTAGGTTTTGTCAAACTCCCCATAAAATTTGTTTAAGTCTCAAGGCATCTGCTTTGCAATTGAATGCTTTTAGTTTTCAAATACTTGATAAGGCACTGATGGGAACAGTTAGATTGTTTTAAATAACAGCAAACCATAACAGTGCTGTTAAAAGCTGACTTGTTCTAGCTTTGTCTTGGCAAACTTGATTTTAATAGAGCAGAACATATTACATCCCAACACATACTTACTGTAGTCTCAACTATGGGGATTTACTGTCAAGTGCAGTAAAAGAGCCACTACAAAAAAAACCTCAAGGACATTTCATTAAAAAAAAAAATCTTTTTAAGAAGTACTGCCAGATTAATTGCCAGATTGCTCAGAATAGAGCTACACAGACATGTAAAAATTTTTACTACAAAGTTTCAGACAAACTGTTGCAGTTGACATCTTCCTAGTTGAGCAGAAAAAAAATTGCCTTATTTCTCTTGTTAGTAAGCAGACATGATCCACCCAGGGCACGACTACATGACAGTTCACTAGGTACTCACACTCCATCATATTGTAAAACGGCAGCCAGTATTGTTCAACTAGTCTAATCTGCACTGTGATAATTTCATTATCTATACCCAGTCTCTGGAACTGGGCATATAAACAGCTGTTCAAGACAGTAAATATCACTCCCCAGAAAGCTCAAGACCAAGTACTACAGTTTATGCACTTGGAATTCTCCCCATTTTAAGAAAAAGCTAATTAAGTCTTCAGTAGCTTGCTGTCTTGTTCACCATGAGAGCTCCGTACTGACCTTTCAAGGAAGACAACAGTTAGCAGCCCCTTCTGTACAATTTGTCATACCTGAAATAGTACAGACTAGAACTGACAGGTGGGCAACATGCTTAGAATGAACAGTCTTAGTCCAGCCTTCTCTGCTAACTTCAGCAAATTTATTAAGGCAACATGTGGAAAACAGTAGTATACCACAAGGAGACCAAAAAGATAAACTGTTCCTCATGCACTTGTCCAGCTCACCTCAAAAAGCATTTCAGCAGTCATAATCCTACTTTGCTGTAATGCTGCTATGAGCAATGATTACTCCATGATATTTCCTGTTGCCCTTCCTACTATCCTAATTCCACAACTTAACTGCAAGAGTGCTTGCACTGCGTAATTCTTACCTTTAGCAGATGGCAAAATTCAATGCTGCCTACTGCTCTTAACTTCAGGTTGTTGTTTTTTTTGTTTGTTTTAAACAAAACATATATTAGCTTAAACTTAGAGAACTTAACATCAGGAAGAACAAAACAAAACTAAGGTCTCATATGATTTCTTCCCCTTTATCTCCGTTCAAGAATTGAAGCTGAAGATTTCAAAAAAGTTCATATCCTCCCTCCTCACTGAATCACTGCAACAGTAAATTTTTTTCAGAGACAAATAAGCTATTTTCCTCAGCATTTCCACTAAAGCCACAGTTTAGAGCTTATCTCAAAGAGAACAGAGAAGTATAAAGCTGAAGCTGCTTATTTATTGGTAAGCTAGTATGTTAGTATGAAACAGCTTTGCAGGGAAGCAGCAAATACTTAGAAGTGGGGATTCTGGTGGAAGTGGACAGCTTTACTCATCAGCTGATTCAGAAGCTGAGTACTCCTCAGCTGGCCAGTTCAGCAGCAGGATCTTCCAACACTGCAATGACTTTTTCAAACAGGAAAAGACCTTCAGAGAGCCCAGTTAATTCTAATATTTCCTTCTGGCTCCTATCTGAAGAAGGAAAATGAACAGTGTGTAGTATTACTGTCAGAACAGCCTATTTTAATACAGTACTGTGCTTTCTACCCTGCATCCATTTCTCTACCTAAATGCATCAATACTACAGATACTTTGCATGTGGAAACTCCCTCAGAGCAGAAGGAAAGCACTCTTCAAGCACACAAAAGATAGAAGGGCTTGGGAACAGCATCCATGAGGAGGCGAGGAGGCTCAGACACTCAAGGAAAAGAAATCTCACAACATCCTTCTTAAGTCAGGAGTTTTATGAGGGAAACATGAATGAATCTGTAGAGCTGCTATCTATGTAGAGCTTCTCCACATAGATTAACTAGTCCAACTTGAACAGTATTATTACCATACTCATTACTGGAAACGGAGACAGCAAGTGGAGGTATTATTGGATATGGTGCTCAGGGATGTGATTTAGCAGAGGGTTGTTAGAGTTCAGGTAGTATGGTTAGGTCATGGTTGGACTCGATGATCTTTAAGGTCTTTTCCAACCTGAGCGATTCTATGATCCTATGACTATACCACAGCTGGCACCTACTTTTCTGAAAGAAAGCTTGCTGAGAACAACTCATACTCAGCTACACTGAGGAAAACTTAGGCTGTAAGAATTCGAGCAAGAATGAAGAATCTAAAAAGACACAAGTTAGAACCCCATCACTTTAAAACCAGACTTCAATAAGCACATTCTACATGAGGAAGTTATAAAAAACTATATTACCATGTACTTAAATCAACATGCGATAAGTTAGCAGCTTACAGAAATCTCCTGAATAAAAGCCCCAGGATTATTGCTATTTAAGTACTGTTCTCCAGAATTCCTTCTGGATTTAAAATCAGCAACTCAGGCATTTATGTTCAATACTTTGCAACTGAGCAAACACTGAAACTAAACATGACAACTAAAATGAGTAGTTTTGTGAACTACGTCAGTTATGGAAGACTAATTCTTCCAACTGTCTTAAGACATTAAAAACAAACAGATTAGTAAGCAGGACTCATTATAGATATTATCTTCAGTTACAAGCCACACAGTATGTTTTGAAAGTTTACAATTTTAACAGACTAAAAAAATCTAGATTTTTCTGTGCTCAGCTATCATGCATTACTTGAACAATAGACACATGCAAGGATAGTAGATCAGGAACAAGTGTTTGATGAACTCTACTTCAGCATAAATGGCCAGAATATGTATAATGGTATCACCGGCACCAGTTCTTCAAGAATGAGAGATTGATCTACAGAAGCAATTACCCACTTTCTTAAATTTCCTTCAGGCATAACAGGCTAGACATCTAAGTTGCTTCCTCAGGGGTCATACTAAATAACCATTTAATAACTTCACTACTGTAAGATAAGATGCCACATGCTTCAAAAAGTGAAAATTTAGACTAAAGGGTCTGAACTCCCATTGCACTGCAGTGGATCCATTCTGCAACTCAGCTGATCACTTGCTTAGGGGATGAGGGAGGGAAGAGGAAAATGTCTCTAGACTCCAATTAATGAAGGCCACACTGTAACAGTGTACCAGGCACACAGCTTGCCTGCAGAAATCTAAGTTGAACTGTGCTAACTGAAACCTGAACCCAGTTGTACTTCATGTGCACTGATCATCTAGATAAGTTAAGCAAGTACTCCAGCTCCTTTTCACAATGCTGTTTCCCCCTCATAGGCAATGGAGGCAGCCCCACCCTTTTCACACCTATTGCAAGTAGCCATGCAACTTCAGTGCAGAGTCAGTAATCTCATGAATTAGTATGAATTAGTAATGGAGATAACTGACATAGGTTACACAGCAGCAAAGGATCAGCAAGTACCCTGTTATTTGCATTCAACTCAGGGCCAACAATTAGGCAGTTTTAATTTCTGTAACTAAACCTGTGAAGACTCACCACTCATACCTAGGCTTGCAGCATGCTAGCTTGCAAGAAGTTCACCTTACTTGTAAGTCTAGTTTCAGCTTATCTCAGAAGTACTTTTTTCCACAAAGCTTGTGAGTTCCTGTGAAAATGAGACTCTCCAACTAGCTTAGTGTTTCCTTTGGAGCTTTTTCTTTAAAGAGATCTAAGCAGCAAAACAGCAAGAGTTTTGAGCATGTTTGATGGCACTCAGCATAACTTATTCTGATAGGCTGCATACATGTTGTAAGTATATAAGAAGTGAAATTAGTTATCAATTGTGTAATGTTTCCCTTCTCCCAAGCGACCATATAATACTTACTACTTAACAAGTTGTCTAACACATTCACATCCAGGTCTGTATATGTTCTTTGCTGTTGTGCTACCAACTGACAAAAGTTCTCAGCAGCTTTTACTATGTCTGCTTTTCCATCTTCTGGAGACAGCACCTTCAATGTAGATTGGCAATTTAAAACTGAAAGTACAAAACATAGTTTAGAAGTAACAGAAATACAGTTTTAAATGTGCTTTAAGTATTCATAGGGTATGACAAAAAAAATACATGACTTCACATATGGTACAACTAATCCTACGTATATATCACTCAGCTGTTAAAGAAGTTATAAGAAGAAGCTTCTGGGTTTGCTATTGTTAAAAACCAAGCCTAAAGCAACTATTTTGAGGAGGGAGGCCTGTGAGGAATGGCTTAATAAAAGTCAATCTTCAAATGCAAATTGTTCCAGAGAAATTTGTATAGGTTCTAATGCAGTCATGAAAAGCACTAAGAACTGGGCACTGAATTACTGATCTGGGTGCAGCAACTAATGTAGAAAGACCTAATTCTTAATCCTTTACAAGAAGGTGCTTTAACTACTTTGAACATTCATTTGACAATAGGATTAAGCTACAACTCTCCCCAAATATGGTTACAGAATTTCCACAGCACTCCAAAAGTGATGCTGAAACACTGATCTAAGATTACTTAATACAGAGAAGGTAGGAACTATGTAACACTATCAGAATTTATCCACTGAACTGTAATTGTTGTAAAATAGCCTCTTAAATCACAGGCATAATCTCATGGATGCCAATGCTATTGTGAGGCAGGATAAAGTACCTAAGAGGTAAACTTACCAAGGAAGCTAAAGGCTACATATAACTGGTGTATTAAACCCAGATTGAAGTAACTGGGTTAAATACAAAGCAGACTAACATTAAAATACACAACTTATGTCAGTAATGAATCTAACTGCTTACAATTTTATTTTGTGTTCTTTTGAAGACACATCAGAACAGCCACACTCAATCTATGAAAGGCCACCACAAAAAAAAAACTCTTGAAAATATTTGATCCATTTGTAATACAGAGAAACAGTCTTTAAACTGACATATCAATACTGACAGATTAGTATTCTATATGTTCTTTGCATTCTTTGTTACACATTAACATGATAACCAAAAGCTCTGCTCTTTCAACTCTGAGGTAAAGTATAAGTTCGCAGAAAAACTGAATGCACCACCAACATAATATCAGTTCCCTTCCTTTTTCAAGTCTCTCAGCAAAACAATTTCACTCAAGCAGTGGAAAGCTGAGCTACACTGATGCATTAAAGGGGTCACCGGCACAAGAGTTTTCCTAACAGACTGGACTACCCAGTAATGATGCCTAGGCACAGGGAAGAGCAAGACCTCACTATGAGTTATGAGCACAATGATATTGAAAGCTTAATACTAACAGAGGAATGTTGTATGTGTTCTGATAATCAGGTGTTAATGAAGGAAAAGGTCAGAGTACATACAAATGTGTTTAAGTAAAAGCAGAATTATGATCTGTATACAACTAAAGTCATACTAGTCTCTGTCCACTCTCAATTCACCTTACCTTGATCAGCTTTGTCTTGATTAGCAAATTCCACTGTATATTTGGAGCAGTCTAATCCTAAGAGTTCTTGCTCCTGTTTTAAAATTTCGTCCATCAGTCTTGAATTATTCCTCTTGAAAATACCTTAAGAAAGAGTTACATGTCAGTCGTATACTACAGAGTGCTACAAAAATAAATCTGACACCGCGTTGGAGGAAGAAAATCAAATGGTCAGTACTGGCTTCAAACTGGAATGTGCAAGTATGATAAGAATCAAAAGCAAATGCTATTGCACATGACTAACTCCAGTGACCTTGCAAAAGCATATACAGGGAGACAACTCTCACATGCTTCTGTTCCTCTTTTACACAGCCTAGTTTAAATAGCAATTCACAGTTGCATAAGAGATGGCTAAAGAATCACTTTGCTGTCTTCAGCATGCTGAGCAACAGTTTGAGACAGCAATATCCTAAACTGCACAGGACCATCATGTCACCATAACACCTAGTTTCCTTTCTGCCCCACACTGCTGTAGATTTGCTGCTGACATCTGCTTTCACTTACTACATACACACTAGTAAAGTTATCTAACAAATGTAACAGAGCAATTCACCATGAACTGAGCCAGAAGACTAAATCAGTGCATCAGGTCAACTGTCCACTCATGCAATTGCCAATGTCAAAGATTTCCTAATAAGAGTATTTCACAAGCTATATCATGCAATAAATTGATACAGATCCCACAGTCTTTTCATACTTGCATGCTTATCATTGGCACATTTTGAGTTCAGGAGTCTACAAAAACTTGGTTGAGCAAACATGCTGGGATTGCTGTTCTAAAATTCTAGCTTTTAGTTACACTACACTATTTCTAATTAAAAACTACAGTAAAATTAAGCATTAAAGCCTAAATATTTACTTTACAATGAAAAAGTACAGACGCACATATTTACATAAAAGCTGTATCAGTTCCTATCATTTGGATTCAGGGGTTGCTACCAAGAGCTTAAGTTTCACTCAGAGATCTTATGGCAAGGACTTCTGCAAGCCAGTCTAAAAACTGTCCACACAATCAGCTCGCCACTCAAGAAATACTGAACTTGTATACAACTTCCAGTCATTCCAATTTATCACCTCAGCCTGATTCTAGGTTTAGAAACTGCTACATATACACCAGTTTCCACATCAGTAGTAGTCTGAATAAACATAGATTATTAGGTTAGGATCATAACACATTAGTGTGTTTTCCCCACCCCTACATGAAAACATGCAATGCATTTACTATACTAGTAGTTAGTGTTTTATATAGACTTTAATAAGTCTATGTCTTAACAGGTGATAAATCCATCTGTTTTTCTTCTCAACCTGAATATCTCTTGCAACAAAATAACTTTCATTACATACATTAATGATACTTATAATTGATCTCACATTGACAGATGAACAAATATCAGTAAGGCAGAAAGCATGATAGACAGAAGCATTAGAAAACTTAAACCACAAGTATTTCGCTTCTACTCTCATTTAGCTCACTTGCCTTATACAGCTGTTCAGAACTGGATCCTCTTTCATTCCAGGAACAGCAGTGTAACAAACTAAGCCACAGTAGTTGTAGTGTGCATTTCTAGCCCAACTTTCTGAGAAAGACCTCCAAATCACAATTCCAACTGATCCACTATCCTTGATGCACCTGCATTTCTCCTGCGGAGATGACCCTGAAGCTCATCAGAAGGTAGCTGAATGCTTTTTTAAGTGAGGTATTTAAGAACTTGTCCCTGAGCAATGTTTCTCACTGAATGCACAAGAGACTTGTCCTTACCACTGCTTTGTATTGCAGAAAGACACGTGGACCAAACACTCATTTGACTTGAAGAAATCATTTTATATGGCTGTGGCTTAGACAGTGCCACTCTTCCCTTAAAAGATCTCAAATATCAGATTGTCTACAAGGTGCGGTTCTATAGTTTATTTGAAAATACGTTCAAGCTAGTTCTGAAAATGCTGTTTGCTGTTAAGCAAGGAAGAATGCAGCATTCCTGTTCCTGATGCAGTGAAAATTTCACATTTGTATTCTACTGTTACTTTGTTTCTGAAAGCAAACTCATAAAAATGTGCATTTCAAGGATTGTACACACTTAAGCATCACCATTCCAAAAGCCATGGAGTATAAAACCTTTGTTTATTAAAAAAAATACACCAGAGAACCTGTTATCTATTTCTAGGTATCTCTCTTCTTTTCACAACACAAGCTATAAGTACACCACTGATCATTAGTTCCCAGCCACACTACAAGTGAGGCAAACCAGAGCAGTCAGCTTTCTGCATTAGTCCTCCATTACATGATTCTTTATTTCATACCTTTTGCTCTGCTTTGGAATAGTTACAAGCCCTGCCCATTTGTAGTCAGTTGAGGTGTTGCAGAACTTAAAGGTTAGAGACTGACTATGCAGCATGTAAGCAGAAGTCTGCAGGTGTACAAGAAACTTGATAAATCAGTTCAAACAAGTCAAATCATAGAAACCACTGTCATACAGAACACCAGGTGGTGTCAGCCACTCATCTGTCAGGCCAGACTGCCAAAACCAACACCTGCCCATGGACTGGTAGCATCTTACAGTTCAATGTTCTCATTTGCCCTGCTATTTAAAGCAAGACAGAAGAAAGCAATCACAGGAGAAAAACTGTCTCTTCCTTACAAGAGAAAACCTTACCAAACCTAAGCCTATGAAAGAACACATTTCCATAGCATTCCAGTCATTTGCTTTCTCAACTCTTTCAGCGCCAGCTCACTCAGAACAGGCTTGTTGCAACTATAACCAGCTTGAGAAATATCAACTCATAACTCAGTTCATAAAACATACATTCAATAAACTGTTTTAACACATGAAAGCCTGCATCCTTGTGTTGGATCACATTGGCTGCAGTTTAAAATCAGTCACTGAGGTAGAAAAGTCCTACAAGATCATCCAGTCCTACTGTGCACCTACCACTAATATTTCTGCACTAATCATTTCCTTTAGTACAACATCTAGATGTCTCTTGAACACCTCCAGACACAGTGACTCCACAGCCTCCCCAAACTACTTGTTTGAGCACCCAACCACTCTTTGAGACAAGTTTTTCCTGATGTCCAACTTGAATCTCAATGGCACAACTTCAGTCCATTCCCTCTAGTCCTATCGCTAGTTATACAGAAAAAGCAGCCAATTCCCAGCTCACCACAACATGCTTTCAACTAGTTGTAGAGAGCAATAAGGTCACCCCTGAGCCTCCTCTTCTACACAGGAAACAACTCCAGTTCCCTCAGACACTCCTCAGACTTATGCTCCAGACCCTTCACAGCTTCACTGCCCTTCTCTGGACAAACTCCAGGGTCTCCATATCTGTCTTATAGAATCACAGAATCACCAAGGTTGGAAAAGACCTAAAAGATCATCCAGTCCAACTGTTCACCTATTCCCAATAGCTCCCACTACACCATGTCCCTCAACACAACATCCAGCCTTTCCTTGAACATCCCCAGGCTCAGTGACTCCACCACCTCCCTGGGCAGTCCATTCCAGTGCCTGACCACCCTTTCTGAAAAGTAATACTTCCTCATGTCCAGCCTGAATCTCCCCTGCCGTAGCTTGAAACCATTCCCTCTGGTCCTATCACTAATGACACGAGAGAAGAGGCCGACCCCCAGCTCACTACAGCCTCCCTTCAGGAAGTTATAGAGAGCAATGAGGTCTCCCCTGAGCCTCCTCTTCTCCAGGCTGAACATTCCCAGCTCCTTCAGCCTCTCCTCATATGGCCTGTGTTCCAGACCCCTCACCAGCTTTGTTGCCCTCCTTTGAACATGTTCCAGGGCCTCAATGTCTTTCTTGCAGTGAGGGGCCCAAAACTGGACATGTTAAAGTTGAACTTAAAGTAAGGTTTGTGTTGCATTGTACCTTACAGGACACTGAGCACAAGAAAATGGCATCTATTCCAGAAGTCCTGAAAAATATATAAACAAAGTTTGAAAACAGTTGAAGTCACTTAAATTTCATTCTAGCTCTAACTAGAGCTCTAACTGTAGCTAGTTAGAGCTACCGAAGCTACAGCTAGCAAACAGGAAGAATTCAGAATCAGAATTCAGTGACCAGTCCTCCCACAGTTCCTGTTCTAGTACAGAACGTCCCTGCACGAATTCACTAGTAATCAAGAGAAAAAGCATTGCTACTTCCATACTACCTATAAGTATGTATAGACTGGCTTTAGACCACATTAAACACGCAGTCTAGAGACTCTACCTAATGAACACCAGAACAGCTGACGAATGCCAAGTTTCATAGAATTAGAAAACCCATAGCAGATTCAGTGTGACACAAATGCACTCCAGTAACACAAAGCCACAACATACTTAACTCCCTTTTCATGAAAGTACGCCAAATATTCAGTTTTGTAAGTTAATCAGACCAACTAAACTACCAAATAATCCAGAAGAGCCTAAAAGCCTAGCCTGCAGCTCATTAAATGTTTTCTTTTTATTATTACTGTACCTTATTATTTCAAAGAATTTCTTAAAGAGAAATTGGCTAGAAGTAAAACAGCTCCCCAGAAAGCTAAACCCAGGACAGAGAAACTCAAGTCCAACAAAGCACTACTCGAGGCTTTTAACAACACTCCAACCAGAAGCATCTCTTCAGGAACCCAAAGCATTCAGATGCCAAGAGACTGCAAGCCTCCTGAAATTGCTCTATCCTTGTCCCACACCACTTCAGGAAAGCTTCACTATGAACAGAAGTAACACTCAATGCCCTATGACTAGCAAAATAACAGAAGAAGTTCAAAACATTTAACAGTGGTGAAAGGCAGTTGCAGCTGTAATCTTCAAGTGTGAGAAGGCTGAGTTATTTCCTCTGAGATAACATCTCTACTAGCACAGCTTGGCTGTTACCAAGGAATACAATTGGAAAGCCATAAGCCTACAAAAACAAATCCTTGAGCAAAACCTATATTTAAATAAACTTCAATTAAATTAAATAACTCAGGCACACAAGCACACCATAAACCTCATTAGACTTTTGCTGCATATTTGGAAAATATTTTCCAAAGTACAACTGTATGAGCACAGGATCTCACTGAAGCAGATCAGCATACCAGAAGTAACCCTCACCTACTATAATAACAAGCATAATTAAAGTTCACCCTCTGCTACTAATAACAGGAAGTTGTACATGTCTTTTTTTTTACCTTCACTTACTAATACTCTGCTGAGGGTTCCAGACACCACTATGGTTCAGAACTGCATTTAGCAACAAGACTGCAGGGTACTACAATGTCCTATGTAGCTACAGGCCTATTTGGAAGTTCCCTATGCTCAATCCACACACAGGAAGGAGCTCAGCGCCAAGAGAAAGGTAATGTATCTGCTACTACCAGAAACGCGTACTCAAGCCATTTGAATGACTAGTTGCTCAGAACTCAATGACATCAATTTAAAAGGCTCTGTGCAGAAAGCAGACATGGCTGGTATGCCAGAAAATGCACTGATATCTGTAAAGAACATGGATATATAACAGCAGGTTTGTCTCACAAAGCATGAAATCTGGCAATAGCTAATGATTTAAACCACATAGTTGCTGTGGATTAAGGCTTGCCTTCATCAGTTATGTACCAAAAAAAATCAGAATTCAAGCTTATAATTAAACTGGTATATTCTGATATCTAAGGACTAATAAAATTAACTATGGATAAAACATTCCTTCATTTTAAAGTCATGATATGATTGCTCTATTTTCAAGCTTAAGGGTATTAATAAAGCTTATCAGCACACAACTTTGACTATTATTTCCATATATTAGTTACGCTCATACTGATCTCCACTCAAAATAGTTTTTCTGAGCAGCTGACAATCATTCTGCAGGGTTACTTCATCTACACCACTCCTCAGAGGACAGCCACATCATTTCTGTTTATCACATGCACAGCCTTGTACCAGTCAGTCCCAGGTCTGACTGGATCTCAGCACGTGTTCCAGAGAAGCAGAAGTAACTGCTATTAGTGGAAACAGTCAAGCTGAATGCTGGTTTCACCCTTACAGACAGGACCAGTGACAGTATCTATGCTTGCCTACCTCTCCTCAGTGAGGTTCACCCTGCAACCATTCAAATACGAAAAACCATGGCAACAAAAAAATATAGCTTTCAAATGGATCTGTTCCTCAGTTTAGATAAATATTTTTGCAGTACAATGCAGAGATCTAAAAAGAAATTAAACACAAATACACAGAATTGGAGAACATCGCAGATAATTTACTTGAGGATTGACAGAAAATACAAGGACTATACAATCAAGTTCTCCTCTTCAGGCCACAAGGGAAACTTTTGTGTAGTACCAATGCTTGCTCTGTAGCATTTCATCTGCCTGCATTCTTTTGAAACTGAGAGCAAAACCATCAACACACTAATGACTTTCCAGTAGGCAGTGTATCCTCAAAGTGTTGTGCAAATATTTAGAAGACTCTTCGACCTTCAAAGGAGGAAATATTCTCCCACTGAAACATAGCATAACAAAGTTCTGCAACAGCTGTACACAGGTCAATTTAAACTGATATGGGACTGGTGCTAAGCACAGTTTCTTAGAAAGACCTTACAAGATTTTGCAAAAGTCTGGGTCTTGCATTATCTGTGAGGGACCAGAGATGCAACAACAACATCAATGGCAGTAGTTCTAAAAACCACACATACCTATGATAAATGTAAGGCCACCACAGCTCTAAGTTCCATATCTTTGACCACGTCAGATGCTACCTACTCCGGTAGAAGGCACTACTGAGCTTTTCCTGAAAGACCACCAGAAGACACATAGTGCAGACAGCACCGCCTAATCACTCACAGATCTACAGAGCTAATCCAGTGTGCATAACATCTCTTGACAGCCCTCAGAAGAGGTTAGAAACAGCAGCTGAACCTTAGCCTTCCCTAGTATCTCTGAGAGGCATTAAAAGCACTGCCAGACCAGCAGCAGGAAGCTTCGTCCTTAGAGAGGGCAGCAGCACAGCACGCAGCACACCTTGGATGTGATTAGCCCTCCCCAGCTGCTGGCTCCCGCAGTCTCAGAGATTATCCATCAACGGAGATTATCGCACATAGTTGGCTTTGCCTCCTCAACAGGAAAGCACTGAATGATACAGAACGGTTCGTAGTGAAGGGACCTCAGAGCGCACCCAACCCCAATCTCCGCCGTAGGCAGGCCTGCCCTCCCCAGCTCAGCTGCCCAGGGCCAATCCAACCCGCCTCTCTCTCCCCCCCCCCATAATGGGTGCACTCCCGCCACTTACCGTTGTGGTCGTAGACGCTGACATAGGAGATGCCCACCGCCATGCACCACACCACCAGGCTGGCCATGTCCGCGTAGCTCGGCTCTTCCTCGGTCACCACCAGACCCACGTGCAGCGGCAGCTTCTGCAGGGCCCGCCCGTCCGCGCGGCCCCTGGCTCGAACCCCGGGCCGCCTCCTAGCGGGCCGCCGGCCCCCGCGGGCCGCGCCGGGGAAGGCGAGGGCGCGCGCGGCGGGGCCCAGCAAGGCGCAGGATGCAGCGGCGCGGCGCCGGAGCCAGGCGCGGGGCGCGGCCAGCAGCGCGCGCTGCAGACAGAGCAACGCGCGCAGCAGGGCGTGCAGCGCGCGCCACGCCAGGCCCCCCACCGCGCTCATGGGGAGCGCTCCGCGCACGGCCCACGACGGCCGCCTTCAGCCGCAGCGTGCCGCACGCCGCGCCATCGCTTCGCGCGCCTCACAGAGTCCGCGTCTCTCGCCCGGCGCCTGCCGCCCGCACCGCCATCTTCCTGCCGCCCCGCCTGATCTTTCACCTCTCACCCCGCCACATGCGCGCCGCCCATTGGCCGCCCGGCGAGCTGACGCCACTTCCGCCCACGGCGAGCGAATGACGTGGCCGTAAGGGAACAGGCGGGGAGGGGTGCGGACGGACGAGGAGGGACAGGGAGGGGTGCGGCGGGTTGGGGTTACGCCCCCTGGCGGCGTAGGGGCGTGGCGAGGTTAGGGCGGAGTTACTCTGCTGTGCTTCTGGGACGTGCGGCGTGTCTCGTTCTGCCCCTACGCCTTCCTCGTGTGAGCAGTGCCTGCTTAGGCTGCCCCCAGTAGGAGGAGGGCCATGTTCGGGTCTGCAGGGGCAGCCTCGTTCTAGTCGCAGAGTCACAGAATCACCAAGGTTGGAAAAGACCTTCAAGATCATCCAGTCCAACCATCCACCTGTCACCAATAGCTCTCACTAAACCATGTCCCTTGACACAAAATCCAAATGTTCCTTGAACACCTCCAGGGTCGGTGACTCCACCACCTCCCTGGGCAGCCCATTCCAGTGCCTGACCACTCTTTCAGAGAAGTAGTATTTCCTAAAGTCCAGATTAGATATCCCCTGGCTTAGTTTGAAGCCATTCCCTCTAGTTCTACCACTAGTTACATGAGAGTAGAGGCCAACCCCCAGCTCAGTGCAACCTCCCTTCAGGCAGTTATAGAGTTATAGAGCCTGCCCTGAGCCTTCTCTTCTCCAGGCTGAACAATCCCAGCTCCTTCAGTCGTTCCTCATAAGGCCTGTGCTCCGGACTCCTCACCAGCTTTGTTGCCGTTCTTTGAACCCGTGTGTAGTATAGCGTGGTGCCTCTATCTGGCTGAGATAGAGGAGAGGTTTTATGTCTTGGCTTGTAGCTGTACATAGCCAATAAAGTGCAGATTCCCATTCCCGTGCAAGAGCCTTCCAGCTTTGGCCTGTGCAAATGAAGTGCTGAAGTGACAAGGGAGAGTGTGCCATCATTATAGAACTAAATGAAAAGTAGTGTAGTGAGAAGATAGCTTCTCTTATCAAGAAAACCTTTCTCAAACCATTATTAGCCATAAAAACAACACATTCAAACTGCTAGGAAGCTTGTGCTGTTCCATAAACATCTAAATCTTTATCTACCAACAATTGTAGCTGATGACATGATCAAAAGTTAAAATGTAAAGAAAAAATAATGTAAGCCTCTCTAACTTACACTGCTTAGTGTGTTAAGAAACAGAAGTGCCAATGGATTCTGCAGAGGTGCCGTGGTCCCATAGCTGCGCTCTGACACCCGACAAAACAGGCGCAATGAATGTGAGTGATTATTCAGTTACGGAATGCCAACAGAAGATAAAGAATAATAGAAACTGTTTGCTTTGAAAAGTAATTTGCTGGTGTGCTTACTCCTCACTTATCAGCTGAGATTTATGAACTGTCAGGAAGCCCCTTAGATTACTGTTTGTAATTCTCTGGTTTTAGTGGTCTGGGTATTCCAATTTTGTTTAATTTTCAAGCACTTTGAGAACTGCCTGATAAAATTTGCACATATATCAGATTTGATGCATACACCATGAAGCCCTTTTATGTAGCAAAAGTCTAGAAGGTTCCCACCAGTGAAAGGGGCACTTGTAGTGTGCAAGTCGTTTCCAACCTTGTCATTCTATGATTCTATGATTTTATAAAATTGTCAGGCAAATATTTCTGGAAAACTGAAATTAACATGTCAAAAGCAAGAACCTGAAAATAGTCATGAGGAATTGACCGCACTGATGTTACTCTCCATCCTGAACTGAGTTTAAGTATATTGAACACCACACTGCAGGTAATGATACCGTTCGGTATTGGAGGATTTTCTTTCTGTTTTCTTTTTTTTTTTTTTTAAATGGAACCATAAGAATGCTTTACTATTAAAAATTCCATACAGAGTTACAGAGTACTTTTCTAAGAGATAATAATTTTATTCTTATTTACTTCAAGCTACGTAGTACTAATGGCAAAACAGCTGTTATTTTTACAAATTTCAGTTTATAATGGCATACTTATTAGAGCCCCTTTGTCACCAGCTATTAGCATTTATAGCACACATTAAAGAGGAAAATTTAATGGCAACACAGCAAGTTGGTTGTCAGTTGGGATACTGGTGGTGGTGGGCAGCTCTAGACAGCTTTAACATTCATGATGGATTAACCATGGCTTTAATCTAGTTCATAATCGTAGTCATCATCATCTATATTTACTGCAACACTGGAGGCCTCGTTGGGTTTCATTTTCTTTCTGTCCTCCTTGCCTTTTTCTGTGGAAGACAAATTATCTTCACACTGCTGCAGAATCTTTTTGGAAGACATCCAGCTTTCTCCTCGGCGTTCTGCTGGTGCTGCACACTGCCCTCCCCTGACATCCGTTCCTTTGGCCATTAACACTCCTCTGGTCCTCAGAAGGTCACAGGTGCAATTCCAAGGGTTTCCATCTAAATAGAGATGCCGGAGACGAGGTAAATACTCTAAGACTTTGCGATCCAAGGCGGATATCTTGTTGTTCCTTAAATTTAAAACCTGAAGCTGCTTCAAGTCCTTCAGTTCTTGTTCTCCAACATCTTCTATGTCATTTCCCTTTAGATCCAATCTAGCAAGGGTATCTGGAAGTCTGAATAAAAACAAAACAACACAAATCTGTTATATTCATTATACTGATTCTCTTTGTGCCCAGGCATATCTAGCATATTAAATAGAACTATCTCTGACAAAAATGTGGTGGAAAAAAAAATCTGGTACTGAAATGTTCATGTCTTTTTTTTTTTTTTTTTTCCTTGTTTTAATTTGAAGTTGTTGGAATATTCTCTATGCACATTTGAATGGTTTTCCCAAATTATTGCAGTTCTGACCGACACTAACCTGCTTTAGTTGTGATAAGTTGCATATGCAGTTGAGTGCCAAGTAAGCCTAAAAATGTTTTTTGTACTATTTAATGCCATAAGCATGCTGATGATCAAATGATAACAACATGAAAGACCAAAAGTTTTGAAAAGCATGGCAATTCTACTCCTCAAGTACTTCTGTGTATGATTTGTTTTAAAAAGCTGTTTAGTTCATAACTAAATTTTTACTAGAAGTAGAATTTTTCTTCTTTTTTTTTTCCCCTATTTTTTGTTCTCTTCCTGCCAGCAGATTCAAAACTTAAAAGTAGTCCAGCTGATAATATACTTCATACTTTAAAAAGCAGCAACATGGAGAACATAAATGCTTTTTATGGTCTTTTGAAATAGTACTTTAGAGAATTATAAGTGATTGTATTTAAAAGAATTTTAAAAAGCCAGTACCTTGAGATACGATACTAGATGATGGATATCATTCTTGCTTTGATGCATTATAATTTGTGTGATAACACTTTTATTTCAGAAGTCTAGCTTATTTACAATCTGTTTTTCTGCTCTAGTCAGTGAAAGGTGCTTAATAGAGAAGGCAGTTAATTTGTGTGAAATGTTTTTAAGAAAATGAATTTTACTCCTTTAGTATGCAAGGTGAAGAGATTAAGATCATGGTTAGGGATTTTAAGGAAACTTGTTCAGGAAAACTCTCAGACAAACTGTAAGTAATGATACCAATAACTATTTGAAATTGAGCAAAAGTCCCATAAACCACAAAGGCTGATCCGGCTTTATGTCAATGAAATGATTTGAGATAGCTCTGAGAATTAATAGAGGGCACACTGTAATCTTCACTGGATGTTTTTGTGAAGCTGAATTTGACCTTTTGGGCTGAAAGGCAGTTGACCTTTTTACCCAGACTCCCCACCTTCAATGGGGATAGGAGAATAAGGGAGTTCTCTATTGTGCCATATTCTCTGGTGAGATGAGGATTTCATGTGTTGAAATGGTAAGTCTTTCCACTGGTCTTACCAGTGCTTATGGCTGCAATTAATTGATTTTGAAACCTAAATACAGTCAATGATAATAGTTGTCTAATATGACACTGTAATGTTAAAGATGTTCTCTGCAGTAAAATCATAGAGCCAATGATGTCAAAGGCAATAGGATATCACCTGGAATGTTTATCCAGATTACAGTCTAAAGCCTGTACAATCTCACCATACCAATGTTGGTCTTTGGAGCTGTATTGTTTGACTTCAAGTTCTGTTGTTCTTGAAGAAGTAACTGTATTTGGGTATGTGATGCTGCTGCTGGCAGAGAAGCCATGTCCGTTCAGGAGCTGACCGTGACAGCCATACTGCTGATGCTCCAGAGGCTGTCATCAGTCCTGTATTCTGACCAGTTACTCTCTGCAAGATTTTCTGGAGTTTGGGCTCTTCTCTGTGAGACCTGAAAATACTTGGACTGTTGTTCAGCTAGAGAAAATTTCATGTCATTATTTACCTTTTGGATAAAAAGGAAATAACCTTTCTTTTTCCTGAACTGAACAAGTGCTAAGTTCTATTAATTGTGCCCCATTAACTATATTCTTTAACTTCTGATACTGGTGACTGGTAGTTCTCTCAGTAGTAATACTTTTATTGCTGTGCATCCATGCAACTAACTGGTGATTAGGAGGTAGTTGTATGGACACACACAAGTAGATTAGGTACATGGAGCACACAAATTAAGTATGCTCATTTTGCTTCTCCTCATTTCTTTCCTACTTGATGTTTACAGCCTCTCCTTGAAATTTGTGTTGAGCTGAAAATAAAAAACCCAATCCCTCCCTAAAAGCTGTATTTCTTAGAGGCTAATAGAGAACTCCTTCCTGTTAATTCCCTTGACTATGAGGGTTGTAAAATAAGATGGATTAGGCAATACTAATGTAACTAGAAAGCATTAAGCATTCCTGTCAAGCCAGATTGAAATCAAATATTTATACACCACTAAATCACTTTCTGATTGTAAAGCTTCAACCAAATAGATTCAAATGCTGAAGGATCTCATGGTAAACAAATTGAAATTTTATTGCATTATTTGTTTGTGCAGTTAAACCTGTCCACAAGCCATGAAAACAGGGCTTAATGATGCAGTTGTGTTAGAGAAGTTAATGTTAAGGGAATTACATGATTACTTTGATGCCATCTTATTGCACAGCTTTTTGAAATAACGAAATTGCCATTTTATATCTGGCAAGCTTCCATTTGGTTTAACACACCACCTCTGATAATGGCCAGGACCAGCACTGTGAGCAAAGCATTAAGGGGTAGCGTGAGCCCAACGAATGTTTCTTCTGTGCTCCTTTGGCTGAAATTTTGCTTATGGCCTGAAGCAGGAGATTTTATAAGCAATCCAAGAACTTTATAATGTGTGAATTTAATGAAGGTGTTAATTATAATATCCACCAAGAAACACATTCTTTTAGACCAGATTCATCTCCCAAAATCTTAACATTTTAACAGTAGTAAACTATGTGATTGGTGGAAACTTCAGCTTTAAACATGCTAACTTTCTTTTTTATTGACTGCTTTACCAATTTTGTGTAATGGGAGAAGATAAATCTAAGCAGCAGTATAGCTTCTGTATAATCACTGTTATACTCTCCTAGCAGATTCCTCTTATTCACATGTTAGTTAAATAAAGCAGCCTTACTGGCAGAGAAATATGAAAGAAGGATCACCGGGGACCACACATATAATGAAAACACCTAATCAGTGCTAATTAGTTCCAGTTATGACAGATGGTTTATGGTATGGGTAGATTTCCACTATGACTAGGTCAGAAAGCAATTTATTTTTTTCACTTTGGCCCTCATTCTCAAAATCTAAGGATGGAGAAATGATGTCTGTGGATCAGCTGTTCTCAGAATCACTTGCCTCAGTGGGATAGAAATAAGGAGATTCTGTTCCAGTGCTAGGTTAGAAAGCTGCGCACACTGCTGAAGGGCTCCTGCCTCAAACATGCTGACAGCGTTGTTGTCAAGAAACAAGTGTTTGAGGTCCTGTAGTCCTTGGAATTCTTGTGCTGTCACCTTCTGAATCAGGTTATTGCTGCAGTCAAGTTTCTGCAGTCTGCCTGGCAGTCTGAGTGGCAGAGCCTGGAGCTGATTCTTAGAGAGCTCCAATGTTGTTAAGTTAGGAAGGAGATGGGCACCATCTATTGATGTCAACTGATTTTCTGAAAGGAAGAACTCAGACAAGTTTTCTAGATGTTTCATGTCTTGAAGTCGTACTGTTTTGAGTTGGTTTTTCTCTAGTTTTAGTGACAGCAAGGATTTAGGTAGGTCAAGGGGCACTTTTGTCAGGAAGTTTCCACTTAAACTGAGAAACTGTAGATTTTTGAAAGATGTAAAGAAGCTGGTTGGGAGAGAGCTTAGTTTATTGTCAGCCATGCTTAGATATTTCAGCCTTGGAAGCTTAAGTGGTGCAGACACAGATTCCATATTGTTGCCATCCAGAATGAGACTCTGTAAATTGAAGAGGGAAGAAAATGCACTCGAAGGCAGAGTTGCAATCAAGTTGTTCCTGATATCAAGCACTCTTAGTTTCACCAAACCTTCAAAATCAGTCGCATGCAAAGTATTGATGGAATTATCGGCGAGTTTTAAAATTTCAAGGCCAGATGGGAGGAAGATGGGTATTTGCTTTAGTTGGTTTTTGTAGAGTTCCAGGGACTTCAAGGTGCTCAGAGCTTTGAAAGTGTTGTTTTCTATTGATTCTGTACCACTGCATGACAGGACTAGCTCTTCTAGGGCTGACATTCTTCTGAAGTCAGTAATCTTAAAGAGATAAAAGATAAAAATAATTCGTGTGACAATATACAGTATTTATGAGTCACCTCACAGATTGCTTGTTCTGGATGCTCTGACCACTGCTACTCTATGTTCTTATAGAATAAGAAACTAAGAGAAATGGTGCAGTAACAAAAGATGTGTCACTATAGGTACCTTCAGTTTGCCTGTATTTACTTATGTTTCTAGAATTGTATTGTTTAAGTCCATACTGTCATAGAGTTATAGAATAGCGTGGGTTGAAAGGGACCATAATGATCATCTAGTTTCAACCCCCCTGCTATGTGCAGGTTGCCAGCCACCAGACCAGGCTGCCCAGAGCCACATCCAGCCTGGCCCTGAGTGCCTCCAGGGATGGGGCATCCACAGCCTCCTTGGGCAACCTGTTCCAGTGCGTCACTGGAATTTATTTCTGCCTGGCAGATAGGCAATATAAAATAGATAGCTAATCTCACCAGTGGCAGAAATCCTTGCAGTGCATAGATAGTTGTTACACATGCAGCTTTGTGTTTATCATACAGCCATTTCTATATATCATTACTGCAGCATTACTTCTCCAGATATGTGCTCATTACCTCTTCTTCCTACTATGAGTTTTTGGCAGGAAGCTAAAGCTGTATTTTTTCAACCTCTCCACTATCTCTTCTTTTTAAAGTGAAAATGTCACCATATTGAGATGACCAATCCAAAAGTATGAGATCAAAGTATAAGATCAATTTGGTCTGAAAATCATGTGTGTGGAACAAATTGCTTTTACAACAATTTAGTTTTATGTTACTTAGTAATTAACAGATGCTTTGTAGTGTTAAATGAAACTTAGATGTTAGCTGTAACCAACATATATATATAGAGGTATAGTAATTGTTTCTTTTTTTCTGTTCTTTTGGAACCTGTGTACATATCAAGCATGTTATCGTGTCTCAGGTTAAGAAATGAATGAATCTGGCAGTTACTCTAAACCAAGAAATGAAGAAGGATGGAATGAGGGTGAATCTAGGGGTTGTTAGAACACCTGAGTTACTTAAACAGCTTCTTTGAAATTTTCGGAGCTGCTGCCCATTGGCCTACATGCTTGTTTTCTAAAAACTCATTTATAAGGGAATGACAGAAAGCTCAGAGCAAGATGAGCAGGTGTTCTGCAAGGAAGAGGTAGGAAATGTATTTTTCTATTTTCCCTTCAGGTGTCTGGTAAGCATCATCAGTACTCATCAGCAGCAGATGCTAAACTAACATTATAGTCTGCATGCTATTTCCATTGGGCTCATTAACTGCCAGCATGATTCAGTCTCATTGAGAGACACTACAAAGTTTGTTTAATCCCAGTGATAAATGTACAAGGAAGGGAGTATAAATCATTTTGTAGCTTAGGTTCTGCATAGTGGTTTGGTTCTATGATCCTGATTATATACATTTGACTATCATACTTGTGTATCTTTAATCATCTTAAGAAGGTGACATAAAAGATTCCTTCCTTCTTTATTTACCCAATTGTTGTATGTTGTATGTTTCTGAGTTGTTTCCCACCTATTTGTAGGCTTTATCAGGCTTTGTGAACTGGGCTTTTTTTTTTTTTTTTTTTTTTTTTAAACCAGTTTCTTAAAACAGCTCCTTACTCTGTGGGCCAAAGAAGCAATTTTCTTTTAACAGATAAAAGCAAGTATTAACATACCTACAAGTAAACTAAATGTGAGAGTAAAAAGTTTATAGTTTTATTCTTCAAATGAAGGTTATGAAAATTGTTGAAAGAAGATACTAAAAGCAGTCTAGTTTTGTTACTGCAAACTCTGTTTGCAACAACTCCTAGTTTGTACAAATACCAAAAGCAAAAAACCCAACTAGTCATTTAATAGTGACCAACCCTACCAAGAAAAAGTGCAAAACTGATGTGAATAAAACAGATCTGCTTTTTTTTTCTTCCTTTTCTTCAAAACATATTGTATTTAGCATATAAACTTCTTTTCAATTTCTTTACTGTTTCAATATTGACCATTGTAAAGTTCAGAAGTAATTAGTGCTCAGTTTGAGAGAATATTTGCTTATTCTTGTGAGGCTGTTAGTTGCCAAACCATATTATATGTGAATAATTATGTGTGAAAGACTGATGGAGGTTGGCTGTGAAAAGTCTAGGCTTAGATTCAACTTCTTTATGAAAATGTTTTCTTTTTTCTAAGATGCTGCAAATGAAGCAGTTAGAAAGTAAGGGAAAACAGAAACAATCAGTCAAACACACACACAAAACCAAAAAAACAAAAAAGACAAAGGGAAAAACAAACAAAGAACTACAGAGTTCCCCTAGCACTTGCACATATGTAGTTTACAACCAGAAATCAAAACCTGTTCCTACAAACACTACTATGTAAGCCAGTAGAATTGTTCAGCTGTGTTAAATTAAGCATATGTATTAACAATGTCAGGACATCAAAAGTATGCTTTGTCAGAGAAGACTGAAAAAATCTACTCACAAACCCCATTTAATCTTAAGTAAAGAATTTACATAATTACAGACAAATAGCATAAATGACTTATTTCTGAGTAAAGCTGATAGTAGAAGTAAGGCATACTGATTGTTCAGTTAAATTAATGTATGAAGTGAAAAACTCTTTCCTTAGATGGTTTTACACACTATTTGCTTGCCCTGAAGGGTCACAAAAAATTATTTTACTGCTCTATTTGCTTATAACCAATGTTTGAATGCTTTGTAACAAATACCTGCCTTTTTCTCTAGCCAGAACCTAAGGCTGTTTTTCTCATATAGAATCATAGAGTTACCAAGGTTGGAAAAGACATCCAACATCATTCAGTCCAACTATCTACCTACAACTAATATTTCCCCACTAAATCATGTCCCTTAGTACATCTTAATGTTTCTTGAGCACCTCCAGGGATGGTGACTCCACTGCCTTCCTGGGCAGCCCATTCCAGTGCTTGACGACTCGTTCAGAGAAAAAACTTCTCCTATTTAACCTGAACCTCTCCTGGTGCAACTTGAAGCCATTCCCTCTGATCCTGTCACTAGTTACACAGGAGAAAAGACTGACCCCCAGCTCATCACAACCTCCTTTCTGGTAGTTGTAAAGATCACGGTCTCCCCTAAGCCTCCTCCAGACTAAACAACCCCAGATCCCCCAAGACTTGTTCTCCAGTATCCTCTCAAGCTTCATTGCCCTTCTCTGGACGTATTTCAGGGCTTCCATGTCTTTCTCACAGCGAGAGGCCCAAAACTGAACATAGTACTTGAGTGCTGAGTACATGGTATCTTAGGAGTAGCTGACAGGCATGGACAAATAGCCTAGGAAAGGAAAAATGGCTCATCTTGATTTAAAAAAAAGACAACAATACTTCTGTATATATAACAGAAGACCTGTTTCCTCATATAAATTCATTAAAGAGTTAATTAGTTTAACACATTGCACATAGAACATTGATATAATTGTATCATATGAATAAACTTTGACTCTTGTAGGTATGTAAACTACAATAAGAAAATCATGGACAACAGTAACAGCAAAAAGAGGAGTAAACTTCCACTGAGTTAAACTGCAAAATGATTCAGGCTGTTTCTCAATGGGCAACAGGTATCCCAGCTGTTGTCTTAGCCCATTTTGTTCAGTCCTGAGAACAAAATCAAAGATGCAGTTAAGGATGTGTTCTTTGTGAGAGAACAAGTATACTAAGAAGTAAATGTATTTTTCCAAAACAGTGCATTTCTTACTATTTGCAATAAAGTGATACATAAGAAGTATGCATAATACAGGTTATAGTTCTCTGGTGTTGACATACAGAAATTATATTTATTACATAAAAATATATTAGGATGGAAAACAGAAAAACATAACTTGCACTGATAATGACTTTAATAATATGATTCAGTGATGTATAAATTAGAAAACAAACCAGTTGTTTTTATGGCTCTAGGTAGATGACAACACTAGGAAGGCCCAGAATTGCTTTTATCATCTCACACTGCATCAATCTCTAACAGTGAGTGATCAAGCCTTAATTACTAACTCCTACTGTTATTTCTAATAGCAGTTTTATCTAGAACTTGCAACTCAGGAGGGGGAAAAAAATTCAGTTTCATTCTAGCTATGTAAAACCTTTCCATTTGCTATGGAAAATATTTACATTGCATCAAAAACAGCAAAAGCTTTCCAGAAGTTAAAAAAATAACTCTTTAAGTCAGTGGTTAAAACAAATTAACATTTGTCTACTTGTGTGACAAGTTTTTTGAGTTGCATGTAAAAAAACAACATGGGTATATTTTTACATATATTTCACAAGTGTTTAAAACTGAAAACAGATCTAGCACCAATTTCACCAGCTTCTAGTACCTGGAATAAGATTCTCCTTTCCCTCGTAAGTCCACCACTTGGGAAATATGACTTTCAGACACAGCACATCATATATGGTATTTCTACTGGATTTTTCCTACCTGGAGTTGCTTAATTTTGCTGTGGCTGATGTAAAGCCTTCTAGTAGTGAAAGGAATCTCTCTGGGGATCTCTGTAGCTCTGTAGCATTGCACTGACTGGGCAGGGTCACAGCTGCATCTTCTTGGGCAAGCGGTACTCAGACCACTGTGAGAAAAAAACAAAAAAACTAAAAGATAGGATAAATGCATCTTCCAAAACAGGAGGTCTGAAATTGTCTCAGCAATGTGTAGTGTGAATTAAGCACCAAAGACCTTTTTATACCATGAAATCTGATAAAAGGATATTACGACTGTGTGTTTTATCCCAGTGAAAAAACAGCAAAAACAATACTGCAATTTGCTTGGGTTAAAATGTTGGCAGGCATTACAAAGAGTAAGAAACTAAAACAGTGATAAGGTGTCTTTACATTTGCAGGTATGTGAAATTAGTGTTATTTATTACCTGACATTTAATCTGCAAACATCCACATTATCTCCACTTTCCTAGTTTTGTTAAATGTGCCACCACAGAATTAGCAGGGAAAAGATAAAGACCTGTTTTATAGTGGGGCTGTAAAACCTTTGTATCTTCTGTGACCCAGCATTAGAAACTGTAAAAAACAACTGCAGCTATTATTTTTAAACTGAAACATTCTATGAGCTTTCTGAATATCTGCCGTACAGCTGAGTGCTGTTGATTGGCATACATTTTTGAAAGATTGTGTAAGAATCTAAGTTACCTGTATTGTGTAATTCATATAAATGAAAGTTTAATTATTATTGGATTTGAAAATTACAAGTTTGAATCATCTGAAAGCATTTAGTGTAAATCAAGCAGTGGACTGTCCATTAGACAAGACTCATGCACCCCACAGCAGATGCAGAACACTGAGGTTCCCCTCCTGTTTTTTTTTCTATGCTATGGGTGTGTTTGTATGTATCCATTAGCTGTGTCAGCCAGAGCTGTAAAGTTTTGAAAGGCTACATTTTGACATAAGATACTGTTAGGAAACTTCAATGCATTTTTGTCTCTTTTTCTTATTCAGCAATTTGTAACATACAAAACAGTGCACTTAGGAAACTGCTCTCCCTCACCACAGTGCTTTGTGTTGTTGTCTGTATCCTTCCATCCTCTCCATGTTTTTAGAAGTAGCTAATCCTATTCCTCGAATTCAGAATTAGGCTGGTTATTTTTCCAACAGAAAATGATGTCAAGTTGATTTGACAAATGGGTAACTGAACTGGGGACAGTCTTCAAAAGGTATGCCTATTTGATGCATTTGGTTTTACTATGGACAATTGCCACATTCCCTACTAGAGATCTTTCTGTCTCCTTTATCCCTTGTGCTACAAGTACAGAACTTCAACCCAGCGTCTGCAAAACCAAACAGCAAGAGCAGAAAACCTGTTCCTAAAGCAACCTGTTGAGTTGGCATGTTTAACAGTCTGTGGAGAAAAATCCTGCCTGACTTATGCCATCTTGATCAGCTGCAAAAAATGAGTGGGTGAGCAGGATTTGCAATGGTGTTTTAAAGCAAGCATTTTAACTTATCTCAATGTGTTTAGTAGCTGTTTTTATTCTAAAAGAGACAAAGTACCCAGACAGAAGTGCAAAGCCTTTCTGCATTCTGACAGCTACTTGTGGTATATTTTAGCATGCCCTGGAACAGACTTTGCTCCTGTTTTGTCAGTTGAGCGCAAGTACTGAGGTCACTGAGACAGTGATGTTCAGTCTTACAGACGTATTTGTGTTCCTCAGGAACATCATCAAAAAATAATTCAGATCAAACCCTATGCTTTACAGTTTAGAGATCTAGAGTGATGCAGAATCAATCTGAAAATGCATTAATGAAGAACTATATATTTCATCCTTCCCTATTGTGTGAATGTCCAATGTCGGAGTTTGCAGATGTAATTACAAGGTAGCACCACAGGACGGTGCCATACTGTCGGCTTTTCACGTTTTAGAGCAGTAGCTGTATTCTTGGTCTTTTCAAAATAACTGAAGGAACTTTCATTGGTTTACTACCTTAGACATGTAATATTAACAACAATGATTTAAACAGGAATAATATTATGGTTCCATTAATTTTTTAAATATGTCTGCTTTGAGCAGCGAGGTATTTTAAAGGGAGAGCTATGAAAGATGATCCTATTCCATTTGTTTTGTGCAAATGCTGACACAAGTCCAGCAGAGCCAGTGCCTTTGTTTTTGCACAAAATTGTGTGCTGTGTCTTTTAATTGATTCCTAGCAACCTGCTGGTAAGAGAACTGATGAGGAGGCACAAGATTGCATGAGTGAAAGATGAATGGGAATATCTAACCTACGCAGAAATGTGATTAACCAGCCAGTCCAGGGTCTGTGATATGGAAGAAGCATAGCTGACTCAGTGGGTTGCACAGCTTTGTCAGAGAACAGTGAAAAAATAAATCACTTGAGGTAATTTCTCATCAGATTTTGATGCAAATTCCCCTCACCTTTCAATAGGGATTCCTGTGCAGAGCTGAGTTAATGGATCTTTCACTATTGCTTCTGCTTGAATTTCAGATCTGAAGAGGTGCTCGTGTGATTTTAAAGTTTTGTTGATGGTGGATTTTTCTTTTCAAATATATCAATCTAATAAAAATAATATTATCTTCTTGCACAAGCCTTTCCTCATGCGAGATTTCAGCTTCCACAGTACTGATGTTTGGGCCCTTTCTTTCTTCATCAAAGTCAGAGGTTTGACAGAAGCATGTACATTTATATTTGGAAATAATTTTTGCATATTCAACCTACGATTACCTTTAGAATATCACAGAAAATCAAGTCAACATTAAAATCAGAAAAATGAATTTTCAAAACCCTGTTTGAGTGTTCAGAAATCTCAGAAGAAAGACAGCTCGTAAAAGCTCCTTTGTAAAGTGTATGGTGGTAGAAACTACATAAAGAAATATGTAGTCTTAGCACTGAAGACATGGGGAAGGAAAGCTCATTCAGTCAGCGTGGTCCTTGTCTTTGGAAAGGAGACATTGCAAGAAAGACTGGATTGAGAGCTGCAGAGAGCATGGGAAGCAGTTGGGTCACTGGGGGATGTCATACACAAGTATTTTGGCAACTAGGAGCTGCTAAGCGGCGGCGTATGCTTGAAAGAATCCTTGGCATATTTAGCTGCCATATGCTATCAACGGCCTGCTATGGAGAATGTGTGAATTTATAAGTATTTTTTTCTGGAGGTTTTTAACTTGGATTTAGAATAGTTTTGTGTAGGGACAACAAATGATTTATCTGTCACAAAGATTACCAGAGAGAATCAAACTCTTTTCTCCAGCGTGGATAGACCTGCTAAGAGAAATAATCATAACACTGTTCTTAAAAGCACTGTGTTTCCCTTAATCATCTGTTGAATTAATTTCAACCACTTTTCAGAAATGTTTCTTAAACAAAGAGCCTCAGAGCATTACACTAAATTAAGAATGTCAACCAGACACATTCCAGGCAATTTAATTATATATTATTATTATCTGCTTTCATCGTATGTGGAGAACATACTTTCTAACTCCAGGCAAGTTCATCTTCATACACTGGGAGCAGCTGCCGAATGTCTTAAAGCAGATTTTTCCTCCATGAAATGAGTAGGTAGCTGGCTATGTAGAGGAGATGAAAGTGGTAGCCCCTTTTGAATTTCTCACATTTCACCTGTCTGTGGTGACAGTGCATTCCTGAGGAACTAGCAGGGTGAAGTGCATTGAAAAGAAATGAAACTCTGTTAAACAAGAATCCACATATCAAAGAGTTTTAGACCCTGCCAGTTTTATGATGGTGCTGAGGAATGCCATCTAAGATGAGATGTAACTGAAGCAGACACCTGGAAGTGATCAGTTTAGATAATGTCACACACATGAACAAAAGCACAGGTTGGTATGATGAAAGCTTTTTAGATTTTATTGTTTTTACCAATAATGATTGAAAGAAAAAAAAAAAATCAAGCCAGTCCCAAAAGGAGTGAAGAGTGGAGGATAAAGAGGGCAGATAAAATGGTTGAATTTATTCTCAACCTAGAATTTGGACACACCAGTTTTTTGTATAGATCTTTAATTACCTTATTTGAGACTGCACCTAAAAATAAAGTGGCAGGAATGGATCATGCAACCAATACCAAAGATTTTCTTTTCCAGTGGCTTTGCTCACACAAAACTGACTCAGATCAGTAGTTAACAATTGTAGCCTGCAAGGACTTTTCAGAGGCCTGTAAGAGTATAGGCTCTTCCAGTTCCTGTGGGTATCTTTAACCATTAAGAAAAGTCTGCTAGTAACTGCTCACCAAAAAGAACAAGAACAGAGCTTAAATTGTATAAAATTGTCTGCTGTTGAAACTGTGAAGCACGGTGGAGTCTGAAACAGCATTTTCCCAAATCGTATCCATGATGTGTACAAAAAAAATGGTTTAATTTTGCTAAGCTATAAAAGCCAAATATTTTTAGCACATGCTGTACAGATTTTTAAAAATTAAAAAAGAAAATAATAATGAGATTAAGTAGATATGTGGGAATAAACATGGGAAGAAGACTGCAGTAAGAGCTGTAAAAAAGAAAAGATGAACCAAGGAAGTGACTTGAGAAGTTGCATCATGTAAAGAGGTCACTAAGAATGAATGTTCCCTCAGGATAGGGGTGAGTGATTCATAGGTCCCATGGAGTCACTGTGCTGACTGTAGAAGACAGCCTCCCTGAGCCTGCAAAGAAGGAATAATCTAAAATAGAAATGTATAAAAGGTTTCTGTGTTAGCAGAAATTTTCTCTAATGACAACTGAAAATCCATCTCCCTTTAAGTTTCAATACAGTGGATAACTTCCTCCTCTCCAGCATACTTTCGGAAAGCATATTCCAGTCATCTACAGCTCCATTTTAGGACATGAAATTCTTGCTTTTTCATCTCAATTTCATCTCAATTTTCATCTCAAAATTTCTCCCATATTTTGATATTGCAAAACATTCTGCATTTCCCCTTTGCTGCCTCTGTCTGTGGCTATACACCCAGCTGGACAATCAAACCACTCAACCACACAAAAGATGGCCTTGACATGTGCACATGGCGTGCACAGCTGGGCAGCTGTAATTACAGAGTTTCACAGGTGAGCTGACCCTCATGTGCAAACACATGAATTTATGTTGTAAATTTTTTGTTAAGGGGATAGGTCTAACTCAGGGTTTGTAGAGTATTTCACACAACCTTTTCCCAGTCTTGGCATGGATACTGGGTATCAAATATACAGCAAGGAAGATGTTAGCATGAGTATTTTTTCCTTTTGATTAGGGTATTATATTGTTCTGTTTTGTATGAAGATGTGTCTTCCCCAGCTTCAGGTCATTTGCTCTTTTAGCACAAAGTAATTTTTCAGGTACTCCAGTGATCAATCAAAATAAATAGGTTTAAATTTATTAAATACTGTATGTACTCAAAAGTATCTTACAATAAAGTAGCACAGGTGCTTTACATTCTCTGGAAAATAGTGATGGATATTATGTGCACATGTAAAGGAAATAGAAGTGGTCAAATGAGCAGACTAGGAAACTGTCAGTGAAGTCCTTTTGACATTAACAATATTCAATTAATATCTTTTTCTTGAGATAATTTTCTGGAACTATTTGTTGCTTACAAATGTTCCTTGGGTGTAGCAGCACTGTGTCCATGCAGCACAGATTTCTCTAGATCAGTTTACTCAAACTACCTCTGTTTTAAAAATATTCTTCAATTATTTGTTGATGTTATC
Source organism: Lagopus leucura (assembly GCF_019238085.1). Taxonomy (NCBI): domain Eukaryota; kingdom Metazoa; phylum Chordata; class Aves; order Galliformes; family Phasianidae; genus Lagopus; species Lagopus leucura. The sequence goes on along the minus strand of NW_024962252.1, from coordinate 40,673,965 downwards.
AGGATGGAATACACTACAGCTTACTTAAAATCACTTTAAGCTAATTGAAGACCAAAACTACTAAGCTTTCTTAGGTTTGATTGTATATTGACTGCACTGCTTGCTTACAGAACAGAGTTAAGCTTGTCTGGGTGCTTTTGGCAGGCATTTCAAGGATAATTGGAATTGATCAGAATTTTCTAGGGCTCTTGTAAGTAGAGTTTTGAGATAATTAAACTGTTCTTGTGTATATCCTTATGCCAGTGATATCTACTTCTAATTTCAATGCATAGTTGAAATTATTCAACTCATAACTAATTATTTTGATTAATAATAATTATTAAATTTTCACCCAGAATTTCTGGTGAGGAATGTGAATATTTCCTAATGATAACTGCATTTACTATGATTTCATGTCACAACTGCAGATTTTCTTAATAATATATAATATTCTTTCTCATTTTTATATAGTCCAGCAAGTATTAGACAGGTATTATCCTACAGGTAGGTTTCTAAAGAAATTATATTTGAGAAGCTAATCTTTGAGTGGAAAAAGCAGAGACAAACCCTTGTTTGATTTATAAAATGTAAAAGATATATAAAAGATATATATATAATATAAAAGAACTTACAAAACAAAGGTAGCATTGAGGAGGGATGAAAGTTAAATTAGTGACACACAAAACTCTGATACCACTGTAAATAAATTCAATTTAAGATAGGATCAACACCTAAGCTGAAGGAAAATGACTCTCTTAAAAAAAAAATAAAAAATTATATGATTATTTGAAAAAGCCTTACATAAATTCATCAAATACAATTTTTGAAGGTAGTGTTTAGTATAGGTACATTAGGTAGTAACTATGGGACATTTCCTTCTCAAGATAAGCAGATGACATTTAAGTACAAGATTGAGATACATTAGCTATAAATTAGATTACTGTTCCATTAGAAAAAAAGAAGAAAAAATTAATATAATTCTATATGCGTTTCACCAGTGTAATACCTCCAGAATAAAAACTAAAGTAAGCAAATAAAACTGGTAATCCTGAAGCAATTTTATTGTTGAACAAAACTACTTTAAACAATAATGTTAGTTTAGCTTTTGATACAGAAAATACTTTGATTTCCCATCAGACCTTGTTGGTATAATGGCTGTGGAGAACAGACAATAGAATGAAGCTTAAACAATTGCTCTGTTAAGTTTGGTTCATTTAGAAGCATTTGTGCAACTGTTTGAAGTTTAGACACTTATACCCTTTGCTCAGACACTATCAGAATACCCCCCTTTACTGAGCCAGATTTCTTTTTGTGGGTCTGTATAAAAATATTTGCAGCTTTTGTATCCATTGTGGAAGGCTTTAACAGTAAAAGCACCTCTATTACATTTCCAGTTTGTTACTACCTGCCTCAAATTACAGTGCAGACAATCTGAACAGTAAAGGGCAGAAGAACAGGTTTGTAATATCAATCTGTAAGGTTCTTGTCAAGCCTGTGATATCAGATCCCAGAGGAAACATGAAACTACTGCTAGTGGTGAAGTTTGCTTTTACCCTTTTCTCCTTAAAGCACAGACTGATAGAATTGCAATCCTTTCCTGCTTTAACAGCTTTCTTCACATTCCAGGTGAGTGGTCTAACCGCTGAGCTGGAAATTGTCTGTCTGTATTCCAATTAATTATTTATGTGAAGTAGAGCCATGAGAGAAACTCTCTGCAAGAAACCTTGCAGCCCAGAGGCAGGGCACATTGGTGCCATCATCTTGCTATTTGCTGCTGCTGGGGGCAGTCCCACTGCTGTACTATCTCTAGGGCCCTGTGCTCCCTGTGCTGTGTTGGCACAGGAGTTTCTGGGACTCTGTTGTAGGCAGGATTAGAGCCCTGATCTGGGTTCAAGTGATATTTTTTTCTCTTCTGAGGTAGAGTTACTGCTTTGGTGCCATAAAACCACCTTGCATGAGACCTCTACAAGACTTGCTAATAAAGCTCCTACTGAAATCAACATCAGAATCAATCAGAACATTTCAAGGAAATGAAGTGAATCTAAGGTGAAGACCTTGGAGAAAGAACAATGATAGTCATGTAGAAACAGCTTATTTCCTGTAGTTTCTTTTTTTCAGAACCAAAATGAGCTAGGAAATGCAAATACCTTTTCAATTGGTATAATTACATTTGCCAGAGTGTCTGTAGATGCATGGTGTCCAGGTACAGTCATTTTTATGTAACACTTTTAAGTTTGCATCTTAGCCTCTTTGCAGAGCCTGAACAGTTACACAAAAGTGTAACTGCAAAACTAGCCTCTCCTGATAGTGTTCGTGAGTACAGCAGTAAAGAAAGAATTCCTTTTTCTCTCCCCCCTCCCAAAGGAGTACGGGAACGATCATCTTAGGGGAATGATCACCCTTTCCAACCTAAACGGTTCTATGATTCTACATTTAGCCTGGAGAAAAAGAGGCTCAGAGAAGACCTTACGGTTCTCTTCAACTACTTCAAATGCGGTTGTAATGAGTTGGAATTAGCCTCTTCTCTCAAGCATCAAGTGACAGGACAATAGGAAACAGACTTAAATTGAGTCAGGGAAGGTTTAGTTTGGATATTGGAAACATTTCTTTACTGAAAGGGTAGTGAAACATTGGAACAGGCTGCTGGGACAAGAACACCGCTGTCACGTTTAAACCTTCCGCTCCTTTTCAGCAACAGACACGGGAAACACTAATCTGCGGCTGCGACCCCGCAGCTCCCTCAGCTCCCCTCCTCCCCTCCCCGCCTCGGGCACGGCGCTCACGGACACCCCCGCCGCCTCCTGCCGGCACCGGCTGGGAGCGCAGCGGCCGCGATCGCGGTCTCGGAGCTCAGCCGTTGCTGCCTGGGAGCCACCTGGAGTTGTGGCAGGCAGCGCCAGCCGCCCCCGAGGCCGCCTGTCAGCGGCGTGGCGCATGCGCGCGGGCACGTTCCGCTCGCCTGGCTGCGTGGCCGCGCCGGGAGAGCCGGGACTGCCGTGAGGGCGCGGGAGGGGGGCGACCGAGGCGGGCGGGGGCGCGAGCCGGGCCCTGTGCGAGGCGAGGCCGGGCCGGGCGACGGGATGTCGGCCGCGGGCGGCGTCGGCTCCTGCGGGCCGGGCGGCGCGGCCTGCGGCGGAGGGGTGGGCGGCGCGGCCTCGGCTCCGGGCGGCGGAGTGTCCATGTTCCGCTGGCTGGAGGTGTTGGAGAAGGAGTTCGACAAGGCCTTCGTGGACGTGGACCTGCTGCTGGGCGAGATCGACCCCGACCAGGCCGATATCACCTACGAGGGGCGGCAGAAGATGACCAGCCTGAGCTCCTGCTTCGCTCAGCTCTGCCACAAGGCGCAGACCGTGTCCCAGATCAACCACAAGCTGGAGGTGAGGGCGCGGCGGCGGGGTGCTGAGGGGCCTGCGGGGTTGGGGCTGCCCGCCCCCGGCAGGGTGAGGCCTGCTGTGGGCGGCAGCCGGACCGCTCGGCACTCAGGGCCGGAGCTGCTTGACGGCGGCTGTCCCACGGGAGCCTGGCCCGGCCCAGCGGATCCCCGGCTTTGGGTTGTGTTGTTACGGAGTTGCTTGTGGGGACAAAAAGTTGTCTTTGGTGATGAAAGAAGCATCTTGAGCAGCAGATGCCACTGGCTGGCATTGTATTTGCATTATGTCTCTAGGAAGCTTGGTGATCCTTGCAAAATGGGACAAAGGCATCAAGAATCTTCAAGCTTACAGGCAGCAGTTAGAATGTTATTCCTGTCTACAAGTGAATGAAAAAAAAAAAAAAAAAAAGGGGGAAAGGCCTGAAAAAACCCTTTTTTCCTTCTTCATACTCCTAGCAGATCAGATTGCCCCCTGCTGAACTGAGTCGAACTCATAATTGAGATCTCACAATCTGTGAGGAGAGTAACTATTCATAGAAATCACAGAATGGGTGGGAAGGGACCTCAAGGATGATGAATTCTTCATGTCTAAACCGGCATTTCAGTAAGGGTGGGAAGGAAGAAGCATCTGCTGGAGCTGAGTTGGCTGGTGCTGATGTTACTCAAGAGGTAGGGCCATGGGATCCTGTGATTTATGCAACAGTTGGAGTGCTCGGGAGGGAGAATCTGGGAAATTTTACGTTCTTCTGTTTCATAGCTGCTTTCCAACTTGAGGCTTCCTTTTGTAGTATATTTGGATGTCATTTTGGCTGTCATTAAAGAGTGTAGATGTTAGATGCCTTCTTGTCTTTCTGTGACGAGAATAGTCTTTGTGCTGCAGGACTGCTGAGAAGTCTTCATTTGTTTATCTTTGCCCTAGGCTAAAAATTGCTAGCATCTTCAGTATCTCTTATAGACCATGCTTTTTAGATTTGTGTTGTTTGTTCCAGTAGCTTTGAAGTATGGGAATAAGGAGAGCTGCTTAGAAAGCCAGGTGGGTAAGCGTGTTGCAAAAGTTTTAGTGGACAGGCCAGAGGTGTCGGTTCTTGCAGTCCTTTGTATTTTGCTTATTGCAATGAAGGAATTGAAGAATCTTCTGACAGTAACTTGCTCTTCTGAAGGGTTTCCTTCCAGTAGGAAATAAAGTAACTAAATTAGCTTTGGTTTTAATCTGATCTCTTCCTGGTATGAAAACCTTGTTATGCAAAATACCAGTAGAGCTTAACAGAGCATTGGGTTATTTCACAGTAGAATAAATACTTCATTAAGGAAGTTTTGCTAATTGCAGTCTTTATTTCATCACAGTGCTCACTGTAGTGATGTTTACAGTATTCTTCGTATTTATGTTGCGATAGACTTGAATACGCTTTAGTACACAGTTTGCATGCATGCTGTCAAGCTGTACAGCACACTTAATTGTATAGGCATAGTAAAATAAGATTTATGAGTTTATAGTAGACTATTAGCATTTATTGCATATTGCACAGGACTGGTGGGTGTACCGACTTGTAAAGCAGATGACTTTTCAGATCAGTGTAAGGGAATGAGCTAATACTTTGTAAATACGTCTTTGAAAAGTTGTTTCATGCTTAAATATTTTGAAAGGAATTTATAAAGGTTAGATCCTGAAAGGTCAAAGGTTGCTCTGAAAGTAACGCCTCCTTTTTATTTCCGTGGAAACTGGCACAGATACAAAGAGCACAATAACACTTTTTAATAGCGCAAATTTTCAATTACAAAACACTATTTTTCAGCACATTCAACACCATTAGCTGCACTTTTTTGCCAGTGATAAACAAGAGCCTGCATGCCCTACCTTGTAAAAATGTATGCCAGTGAATGTGACGCACTGTTGCTGCTGCTGAACTTTACCACCCACCACTTCACTATGTTCACATCCACTGTTTGCTCTCAGTCAGAGTTCAGTAAGTGTGGATGAATGTCAGTGGTTGCCATTTTTCTGCATGGAGGAACTCAATTCCACACCGTTGCTTCATCTACACTTCTGTGTCACACGCCATTCTGTCAGACTGCCCCTCTGCTGCTGTCTGTCACGAGGTGACAAAATGTAATGGAATGTTGGTGGGAAGATTCAACCTCTACTGCCATACCACCAACATCACCTCTGATGTTGTTGGCCAGCATAATAAAGTAGGAGACATTACTTTTGAAGCAACCCTTGTATTTTGGTATCTAATTAAAATCATCCGTGGCTTGGACACATAAATAGTGACAGACTGTAATTTAGTCTTGAATGAGTTGAAGAGCAAAGGATCACAGTTCATAGTTTTAATCATATAGCTATTAGTGTGTCTAGAGTGAGAACTAATTGATACTAAAAATCTAGAGCTAGTGAATAAAATAACATTTTATTTTGTGAAATATTTTTATTTCTGATAATAGTGTTAGGTTTCATACCTGTGTCCATATAGGAAGCTTTATCTGAAATAGACCGTTAGGAGGCTATAGTGTTGTCTTGATAGTTGTTGATAGGATCTCATGATTATTAGTCATAAATTTGAAATGACAACTACCATTTAAAGTCTCTGAAAGATGGAGCTGCTCTGTTGAGAATGAATGTCTTGTCTTTTTTTCTAGTCAGAAATCTCTGTCCAAAATGAAGGACAGAGTTACGTATTGAAAAATCTCAAGAACATTAATACTGAAGTTAGGATGATCAGTGACTTTATTCTCTTTTTTGTGGTGCAAGTTATGGTATATTTCATGACATTTAAAATTGCAGTTATTTTTTTAGCAGCTTGAAGTTATAATATTATAGTGCTTGTGCACTTTCATTTGGAGTTTTCATGAATGACATTATTTATGTAGGTACAAAAAAATTAATGATAAAAATTGGGAATATTGTTCTATTGATTGTGGGTTTTATTTCCTTGAGAAGAATCGTCTGCCCTTGTCACAGTTTTACAGGCAAGAAAAGAGAAACACAATTCAGAACGTGCTTTATCAGCTTAATATCTGTTCTGGAATTAGCGTAATTGCTTTTAAGACACACTTCAGTTAGTTTTTAGTTGGAGTAGATAGAAGCTCCTGCTGTAGAAGTTTCATGGAAGAGTGTTTTGGCACTTTTGTATACACCAAAAGTGTGTACAGACTGCCAGAGATGAATTTAGGTAAAATATTGTGCTGGGGATATTTCAGAACAGTGAAAAAAGTGCGTGAGGACAAGGCTGGTTTCTATAAAGGAAGGGATGTGCAATCACTTGAGATGTTGGTTACTATCAGAAGGAGCCTGAAGGCATGCAGATGCACAGCGGATGTATGCAGGTAAGTTTACTCAGGCTTTAGAGTGGTGAAAGGTTGTAATTATACTAATAACATTTATGACCCTAAGTTAAACTAAAAAGAAGGAGGATTTATTTTCATATTTTTCCTGCTGGTCACAGATTTGAACGGAGTAGCTTATCAAAGAGAAAAAAATTGTTAGGTGATGGAAGCCATTGTCTTTGAGATAAGCTTGACTTGACCAGCATAGCATACAGTGTGCTAAACGAGTGCAGGAATGTATCATAATGGAGGACAGCGAGGGCCTCAGGCTGTTAGAACAAAAGGAGATGACAGCCATTTTAAAAGAGATTTTTCTTGGGCTCTGTCTCTCAGCATTACTGTCAGCAGATGCAAGCTAACAGTCACTGTGTGAGAGACCAGATTTCTAAGTGAGAGGAAGTTCATAGGATTTATCTTTCCTGTTCAGATATTATTTGAGCTGAAAAAAAAAAAAATATGATGCTGACTGACACTGTTTAAATGTTCATTAAAAAAAAAAAATCAGTGAAAGTAAAAGTAGTATGTTAACGTGCTGGTGAAAACTGAGCTTGACTCTGCCACTTTGCTTGCCAGCCTAATTCTGTATTTTTAAATGAACAAACTGGAATGGAATGTCTGGTAGAGCACACCCTATGTCTTAGTAGTTGGGTTAAGCTAACTGCAGGCTAGAGTTTAAGAAAGCATTTAAGCAAATGTCTAAGAGGTTATTTGCCTATGTATTTTTGTTACTGTTGAACTGGAAATCAGTTAGTAGATTTAGAAGAGGAAATTCCTTTAAGCTGAATTCTTATTTCTTTAAGTAACTTGTGCTGTATCAGCTAAAGCATGTGTAGTGTGTGTGGGTAACTTGAAGATCCCTATTTAAAAAAAAAAAGCAACTCAATACCCCAAAAAAGCCAACCGTAGGTGGCTATGTATGGTGGTTTTTCACATAATTTGAGTCCATCTTATGGAGCATGCTGCAGAACTCCTTTGTTGGTTAGGAGTACTTTTTAACCAAGATTGGACCATATACTTTAGTACAAAGGTCCTTTGGTTTGTTTTTAATCCCCTTTCTCCTTTGACTAATAAGCTGAACTGCACCTACATATAACCAAGGTATTTCTTTGCCCTATGACAGATGTGCCTTTAACACTGGAAACATTTCTAGTAAGAAAAGGAAGTTAATTTATTTTTTCAAATGTGTTTAAATTGTCCATCTCCTCCTGAGGTGTCACTTCTTTGTTTACACTTCTACATTTGAATCTTTTTTTCTCTTTTCAAATTGAAAACTGTTGGTACTGGATGGAATGTGGTTTATCTGGAATGAGATGTGATACAGCTTGTATCTTAGAATTAGATTAGTTTGCAGATGTTCAGGCAGTGGAAGTACAGTATTCACCTTTTTAAAGAGATGACCTGCATTTAATTCATGTTTTCTTATATCAAAAGTCATGGAGTTGTAATCATGTTTAACTAGCTCACCTTAATTTCAGTCATTGAGTAGTCAAATGCTGAACTGTATTCTCTTTTTCTCTCACTTAGTAGGAGATCCAAATTTTAAGCAATGGGGGTATTTTAGTTTGTAACTCTTAGTTTTGTGTAATGAATTATACTGCGTAGCTAGTCTGACCTCCAAAATAGTGCCAATGATAAAGCTACCAAAATGATTTCTAAAAACTGCATTCAGTATTCCTCATAAGCAATTAGAAGCATAGGCAACTGGAAGTGTATTTATGAGGCATTCAGGAATTAGATGGCTGGTAGCAATGTACTGCCAGCAATTACAAAAAAGTTGTGATTTGTGCACCTCTAAGTAAGTACAAACAGAATTTACAGTAATATTAAAAAAAAAAAAAACCTGACAAAATACATGTACTTGATATCAAGGAAAAACAAAGTAATAGCATGAAGTAATGATATGTTGCTGTAGTACCACGTATTCTAATGAAAGAGATGAAAAAGATCAGTGACTGGCTGTAACAGCAGCAAGACCAGTGCAATGAGAAGATGTTACAAAAGAAGAATGCTCACCCAACTGTGAAGATCAAGGCTCACAGCAAAACCCCACAAAGATGAGATCCTCAGCAAGAGATCTTTCCTTAGTGGCAGGCAACGCTTAAGTGAATCTAAGAGGGGTGGAGCCAGGCTTCTGATCATGGGTGAATTGCCTCCACCTGTGCTCCCAGCACTGACAGGGTCTCTTCCAGGTGCTCAGTGACTGGTTCAGGCTGTAACTCAGCAGTTCCTGTACACTGCCACAGAAATGGGAACTAATGCATCAATTCACATAGAAATGGAAAGCAAATTTTACATTTACAAGATGCTTTAAAATGTTGTTATGTTATCAATTGTTTAATTGTTGGGAGTTGCCAACGCTACCTCCATACTTACACTAAATTCAAGGGAAAATCTTTTTTTTTTCCCATGTGTGTGGTGTTGGCTTTCATATTTGTTTAGGAAGTTTATAGCTATAAGTTTTGTTGTTAGCATTCTTACTAGCCATATGAGCTTTTAGTTAATTTTAAGTTGATGTCACATGTCCTGTTTTGGGGTCCTGAAAATAATGAAATGAACAATTTCATTACAAAATTTGCAAATTCAGCCTCTTGAAATGATTTGAGACGAGCTACTCATTTTTGTCATTGATAAGAGGTAAGCATTCTGTGCTTTTGTTGCAGTCAGTGGTTTTTTTTTTTTGATCATCCGGGATTATGATTCCAAGGTGTATGATTTATTCAGAAACATGTATTTTGTACAGTGCTGTCACTTCGGCTTTGCAAAGAGCACAGTGAAATGAATAAGGCTGTGTGCTGTGTCATGGTTTCTATTTTGAACAAGTCCTACAAACTTTGTAGAGTTGTGAGAAGTTGCAGCAAGCATTGCTCAGTCTGAAGAAAGAAGCAGATAAGTCAGGGCCGAGGGAGCGGTGGAATAGTCCTGCCCTTTGGGGAGCTGTGGCCTAAGTATGGTTCAGTGAAGAAGAGACACAGATGGTATACTGCACAATTATTGTTTTTTTTTTCCCAGCTATTAGAGAAGCATAATACTTTGCTTGATAATATCTTTGGCTGATGCCAAAGTCCAGTGGTTCCCAAGAAAACTTGTTAGTATGTTGGCCGTCCATTTCCTAAATGCGTTCCCCATCTCTGCTGCTGCCAGACCTCCTCATATTGTGTCTGCATCTGCGTGTGTTTGGGCAACAAGCTGCAGTGGTTGCATGTCAGCTCTTGAAAAATTGTTTTCTGTCCCACAGTTGTGTAATATTATGGAATACTTACAAATAATGATTTCACTGTTTGTAAAATATGATCAGTTTTTTAACCTATTTTTGCCTCTATGCAACATTTTTGTCTTAAAAAAAAAAAAAAAAAAAAAAAAGCCCCGAAAGAATGTGAGCATTATTTCTTGATATTGGTGTTGGTTTTTTTTTTTGCGTATACTGAAGCAGAATGCAAAGAGTAGGTGCAGTGTTTACTTCCTGATCCTGATCAGGAGCAAATGTTTAAATGCATAAATACATTTGTTGGTAAACTTTCTGTAGCCTGGTATAAACAAATGAGCACGCATTGAAAAAATAAAAGTACCTCATAGGCTTTATCTGTCTGTGAATTTTGGTTTGTTCCCACAGCAAGATCCACTGACAGGGACCTTTCTCATAACCTTAACTCTTGTCAAAGTTGCACACACAAGCTGTTTTATCAATAACAGAATCAATGGAACTAGTGAAATCTCACTTCTGACTCATTTGTCAGGAAAGGTGTTTGTTTTTGTTTTTTTTTCTAATGCAAATAGTGAGCACCCTCCTGACTCACTAAGACCATCCAGTTTTATCACCCCTGTTTCTCTCCTGTGATGTTTCCACACCATGGCATTCTTTGCCTTTCTGTCCATGCCTGGTTTTGTTTGGTAGGTTGGAGCAGAGTCAGGCAGCTCGGTTTGCAGCTTTACCCTGTAGTGAGCCTGTTTGAAACTCAAACAGCAATTCAACTCAAATCAGCAGGGAAGGAAGGTGAAATGGAGAGATTCAGTCATACAGATAAAATGGTTGCCTTGTGTAGGGAGCTAACACCAAAATGATCCTGGTTTTTGTCTTTCTTTTTGCTAGACCTTCGATTAAAGGCAAATTAAAAAAATCTTTAAAGAATATTTGTTACATTGAAGACATTTAATGACTGCTTGGCTTATGGCTTTTACTCACTGGCAGTATTACTACAGTGGAAGTTTTTTTATTTTGCTTAGCTTTCCTTTGCTGGAAATCTGTGTTTTCTAATGTGTCTGTAATGCCTCATCATTTGTACAATACTTAAAATGTTCTTAATGTAAGCTAGAAATTGAGATACTGAAAAGTGTGTCATTACAAGCCTCAAAAATCACTTGCTACAATTCAGTGTAGAGAGAATTAAGGTTTTTTTTGTTTTTTTTCTATTTGTTGGGGTGAGTGATGCCGTTGCTTTGCACAAATAACATTTGGACCTGTAAGCTTGTTTCCATTTCAGCTATGCTTTGATTTTAGTTCTCATGTCTGGGCAATGGCCAAGTATTATTTTTTCATATCCATTAAATCAAATGCAACTGTTACTTATTCTGCTCAGAAAGTGAAAGACCTTTTCCCAAAACTAAAATCATTACTTGATTTCTTCTGTCAGCAATCTGCTTGCCCCCCTCTGCAGCTGCTTTCCCTATCAGAAGTGAGAGGCAGGTTGCCTCTTGTTAATGTGATATTAATTGCCATCGTCCCACTATCCACGATTTTGTAATTCTGGGCTTGCTCCCTCTGAAGCTTTGGGTCTAGGAGACCACGATATTGCCATCTTCTGATTCCTCATTCAAGCTCTGCTGATGGTGAAAGCTGGTAACTTGTGGTTTTAGTATGCCATCTGTGTGCTTCCTGTTGTGCCCTTCTATACACAAATGTTTCTGTACTTCCTTTTCATGTTACATTTATTCATTATTTCCTTCCTATATTTACTTTGTATGTCGTCCAGGGCAAAGTCCTCGCTTTTATTCTTTTATGTTCAGAAGTTTGCGTATTTTTCTTTTCTGACCAACATCTGAAGAAATTACAAAGTATGGTATGAAATAATGAGACCTCAGTGATATTTATTTGATTTTTAAGACTGTCCTCTCCCTCCAAATGAAAAATGCAAGGTAAGACATAAACAACTCAATGACTGTAAATGCAGGTAAATGCATTTAAAATGAGCAATTATATTGATAGCAACATATGGACCTATAACTTGTAGCTACTTGAAGAAGAAATGTGAACAGCTAAAGAAGAAGGTCATTATGTATGTTTTGTTGAGAGGTTTGTTTTTGTTTTGTGTTGTTCTTGTTTTTTTTTAATTTTTTCAGTAATACTTTTGAATGATCTGTGGAATAAGTACTTGTTTGTTACTTAGGGCTGTGATTTATTTCATTTCCTATGGGGGAAAAAAAAGTCATTTATAAATTCTTGAGTGATTTTACTTCATACCCGGTTTCAGTTTTCATAGGTGTAAGATCTCAGTGAGATACAAATCATGATTATAATCTGTGCGCTTTAGATCATTTGGAAGACAAATATACTGCTGTACTGTTTAATTAATTTGACCAAAATCTGCAATTTACTTGAATCACAAACTTATCTCTTAGAGTTTAAAGGTAGATTGATTACATGCCAGTGCGAAGGTAACACGAAGCAATTGCTCTTTCTGAAATAGCACGTGTTTTCTGGTACTTGGAGCTAGAGCAAAACGAAACAAAAACACATGGATGTACCTTTAATTTTTAATAGTGAGGAGAAAAAGGTAAGAAACCACGGGGTAGGTTTTGTGCAGCTGACAATTGTAATCAGTGTAAATGAGTGGAACAGTGAATACAAAGAAATTAGCAGGCACTTCTCTGATATACATTGAGAAATCGGTGATTGTGCTTGAGGACAGTGCTTCAAGTCTTTTCCATACTGACTCAGCTTATGTAACTTCTCAGCGCTTTTGGTTAGAAGTCATTTCTGAGCTGATACATTTATGGATCTCTGAACATTTCAGAAAACTACTATCTATTGTTCACAGACAAAAGTAATGGGAAAAGTGAAGCATTGAAGCAAATGGCCTGGTTCCCTTTCATAGAGAAGAAACTTAAATGTTTTTTAATTGATTTCGGTAAGTTTTGGCTTGCATTTTAAGGCCTAAAACCAGGCACTTCCCATTGCCATTGGCACTTAATTCCAGTTTTGAATCTTGGTGTAGGAAGAGTACAGGAGGACTTCATCAAGTCAGAGACAGAAATGAAAATATCCCAAAAAGCACTGACCTTCCAACACCCTTGAGAATAAAAGGGTAGAAGAGTTGTGCCAATACAGCGTCTTTTGTGTTCAGTTCTCTTCTCACTGTGCTGTAGTGCTGTAAGATTTCCCTGGTGGAATCATGCTTCCCTGAGCTGCAGTTCAGTCCTGCTGCTGGCTGTATGTTGCTTAGTGTATGGACTCACAAATGAGTTAGCAGAGAAACTGAAGTGTTATTCTGCTTATAAATCAATACAATACTGTGTAATACTTGCTAATCAGCACAGTTGTATACCATGTTAAATAAAGAGGATTTTGTGCCTCAGTGGAAGAGGATAAATGATCTGATATTTCCTGCCCATAATATGAGCAGTTACTGTGATTTTTGAAACTTTGTTTGCTGCAGATTAATTCTTCTTCTCTGTCCTCTCCTTCAGTACTGGTGGGTCTCAAAAGGAAGGACATCTTCTGCCTTTGCATGACCTGTGACAGTGGTGTTATAATGGTTTTGTTGTTTATATTTTTGGTATATATTTACCATTTATATTCATTCTATTGGATTAGTAGTAGAGGACTCCAGCATCTCTTCTAGTTAAAATGGGAATAAAGTTTAACATTTTATATGTAATATTAGAAATGTAGTAATTTTGCTCGATCAGTTCAAAGACTTGTAAGTTTTTGAGCTTTTGAATTAAATTACATATGATTCTTGCTTCTGTCTTGGGACCTTCTAACAGTTAAAGCATACGATCTTGAAAAACATGTAGCATTTTAGAACATATAAAAATAATTCCCATGTAATAAATTTTGTGTCTTCAAGTTAACTTGTGCATTACAGTGACACCACATTTATTAACTGTTAGGAGTACGTACTTTGTAGGCATGGTCACACAGAAGATTAATGATGATACATCATCTTTGCTATGTTGTTTTTTGTTGTTGTTATTTTTGTGTGTTTTAAATTAAAATAATGTGCTTTCTGTCTATGACTACATATTCACATTTAGGTTATCTTATATTGCTAGCTTTGTGAAAACTCTCTGGTTTAAAGCTGTGTGATGTTAACATTAGAGGAGGAGCTGTGTTTGCTCCCCCAGTGTCAATCTAGAAATATTTTAACAATAAAAGCAGTTATTCTGTTAATAATGCAGATAGAAAATGAACAGCTAGGTAGTTTTTAGAACTTACCAAACGTGTTTTAGTGATAATCCTTAGTTATGGATTAAGGGTTTTATATAAATATGATGTAGCTACAGCTTCTAATGGTATTTTGAGGGTGTAAAATGACTGTAACTATAATTTAGTTCTGCTGGATTCATATGTCAAGTAAAGTAAGTATTTGAAAGTTGAAAGGAATGTCCTTCTGTTCAAAAGCCTTTTTCTCCCATTTCCTCTTCTGACTGATTCAGCAAGTTAGAGGATGTAAGGATGTTAAATAGACAGCCTTCCCTTCAACCTCTGTCCATTACTGTTTACGAGTGAGAGTTTCTGTTCTCTCTTTACTGACTTCTCCTAAATGCTCGTAACCATGAAGCTAAATGGTCTCCTGTAGGTGTGTGTTACTTTTGCCCCCAGCTGGCTTCTCAGCAAGTGCTAGAGCAGCCACCATTGACCTGCTCTATGTGCAGTACATTTATAGGTATATTGAGATGTGTGCGTGGAGATGCATGACATCTCACCTTCAGTGGCCTTGTTGGAGAGCGCATCTGAAAAGTTGCCAATAAAAGGATTGGTGCAGTTGCCTGTGCAGCTTAAGTTTATCCTCGTTTTGCTTGTGCAGGTTGAAACACAATCTTTGTAGGGTCTGATATTGTGCTCCTGTGCAGTACCACAGCCTCATGCAGTGAGTGGTACTCTCAGAATGCGTGTCTGCATCTGTGATTCTTGTGTTCCTTGCTTCATTTTCTGCCTCTGACTCCTCTCCTGTTTTGCTGAGCATCTTTCAAAAGTTAATATATGGAACTGCTGGTTTTCCAGCGGGCTTTCCTTTATAATGTAAACTGAGGGAAGTGAGGATTAAAAACCAGTGGTAGCAAGAGTCATACTGAAGGCCTTTGTCATGGTTTTATGATTTCGGTATTCCATATCATAACATCATGTAGTGCATTGGGAGTTAAAGAGTTGGTGCTACAGGTGCAGGCACCTGTCCTGGAAGAGAAGAATTACTACATTCCCCAGAAGACTGTTTGCTATTCTGTTACCATTTCTGCTCAGGGGGAGCAGATAAAGGCCTTGGTAGGTCACCTGGCACTCCCTTTTCCAAATCTCACTGTGGAAGGCAATTTCTGCTTTAGAATTCTGTGAAGGTTTACAAATTATTCAGGTTTCTTGTCGTTCCAAAGGTTAGAAAGTGAAAGTGTGTGCAGTCAGTTTCTTCAACACAAAAGCTGAATGCTAACCTGATCTGTAGGGGCTCCGTGGAAGTGGTCAGAGATATTATATAATAGATATAGATATAAAAGAGCTATTGAGCTCTTCTGGACAGTTCACTCAGAAGGCAGCAGAGCTCATTGGCAGGGTTTCTCCCACCCTCTTGTCCTTGAGACACTGGGTAAGGCAGAATAGCCAGGGACGTTGTTCTTCATAGCACTGAGCTGGAGGTTGACTTGACCTGTCTCATCAAGCTGCTGTGTAGTTGAAGTGCTCTTGAATCGCCTCTGGAAGAGCCTACTTATGTCTGATAATTATGCTGGAAGCTTAAGGAGGCTGTCCATCTAAATTAGATACCTTAATTAGACCCAGTAAGTACTGATATTCATATCCTTTCTGCTTTTTAACACTGATATGGACCTTTTAAAGCAGCCTAAGGTAATTGGATGGGAAGAGCGTTGACTTGGTATTCAATGTGAATTTGAACATCAGGATAGTGTTATTAAATATCTAAAATACCTTGCATTAATGTGAGATCTTTTTTTAAGAATTGGTGACTTTTCCATTTTGCTTTTAAGTTCCAGATTTTTGCAAGTAAAAATAGAATCTGAATTTACCTTTAAAGTACAAAACATGATCAAAATTCTCCCCTGGCATCTGCTGTGTTTTCATGGGTAGGTAATAGCTTTAAAGCTTGTAAAAATTGAGGTTATCTTACAAAAATCTACTTGAACTTATGGATAGCAGGTAGCCTGGTAAAAATGTATATTTGTTCTGTTATTCCTGTTACAAGTATGCATGTAGACTGTATTTTAATGTTTCAAAAATTTTCTTTTTTTTTCATGTTAGAGTTCATGACTGTGATTTTCTACAAACATTTTAGGGACATATTAACTCATGGCTTCTGGTTTGCCTACTTGATTGGCTGTTTCAGTTAAGTTGTTGATAGTAGATCTGTTGTGAATTGGGTTCTTTGATTTTAGCACTGCTTTAATAATTCCGTTAATATATTGGTCAATATATATATATTTTTTCTGGTAAGATGTAGTTGTATTAAAGTATGAATAGTGCTTTGATGCATGTTGCTATGATTGTAAATCCTATTGTAGTTTTAAATGACAGAATTCTGTGTCAAAGTGGACATCAGCATCAGATGTCGTGGCCTCTGTCAGAAAAATCCAGCTCCTGTTATTTTCACAAGTGCAGTGGTTTAATGCTTGATCTGTGGATGATGGATGCAGTAGAAAATGCAGAGGAAAAAAGCCTGCAAATGATGGAGTGCTTGTGAAGGGCTACAGAGGAACGCATGACAGCATGTACTGTTATTTGTATTATGGCATTTAGCTGTAAAATGTGCCAGCAAAAGATATATTCGTGTGTGTCAGTTCTGATATTATCATTTTTCTAATTACTACAATGGTTTTTATCTTCCAGGCACAGTTAGTTGATCTGAAGTCTGAACTGACAGAAACCCAGGCAGAGAAAGCAGTATTGGAAAAGGAAGTCCACGATCAGCTTTTGCAGCTTCATGCTGTCCAACTTCAGCTACATGCCAAAACTGGTCAGAATGTGGATTCGGGGGCTATTAAGGCAAAGCTGGTGAGTACAGTGGCTTGAATGGAGGATTGTACTTTCCCCTTTCCTGTCTGCAGCTCTTCCTTGTGAGTTATGAATAAGCTGATTATAAATTTTCATGCTAAAGATGTTGGAGAGAGTTCACTTTTTTTCTTTTTAAAATAAGATTTATTGGTAGTGTTTAGGAACCATTAAAAATAATAAGTAAGAATGTAAGTCAGTTTTACGTAGAACTTTTCTGAGCAGTTTATTAAAGCAAAGTAAGAAAATATTGTGATGAATTATAATGCTTTTCTGGCAGCAGAAGTTGTGAAAGATGGTAGCTTCCAATGTAAAAACACAACCAAATCTTCACATGTTATAAAACAGTCTAGAAGTAAAAATCTGTTCTTGATGTAGCAAGAGTATAAGAGTAGGAATGGGATTGTTTTGCCATAGGAGGAGATGGCAGATGATGTCACAGTCCTCTCCGTTGTACTTTTTCTTTTAGAATGCTACAGATGCTCTCCATTGTTATATTCCACATACTGTCATAAAAAGACCAATAGACAACTGATAATTTTGTGAAATATGGTTTTGAGAAACTTAGACGTTTAGAATGTATACCAGAAGATAACAGTAATTTAACTGTGGAGCTTGTTAGCATTGACTGATATCCAGAATATAGTATGCCTTGTTACTATCTGCAGCAAAGATTCATACTCTAATACTGATACTTTTAAAATCAGGAAGTGGTGTAATGCTGACTAGGTTCTGATTTCTAACTCTTTGCATAATTCAAAGATTACCATCTAGCTGTTTTTGAAACTGCTTCACAAGTTCCTTCCAAATAGCAAGTCTCACCATCTGTGAAATGTTAAAATAGTCTCTGCTATTTTGTCCTGTTAATTAATGTAAAATAAAACACAGCAATAGGCTCTCAGGCCATCTAGGCTGTTCTTTAAATAAGACTATCCCAAATTCTTTTGGTTTCACATCCGAAGGGTGTAAGTGAATTACAGCTGTATTCTTACATCTACATATTTGCATGTTCAGTATAAAGAATAATATTTTCTGGATTATCCGCACATAGTTTAGTCTGTATTGAATTATAGCTATAGCTAAAGGTTTTTTAGAGCCATTATTAACTGGACATGTAAATAAGAGTTAGTTAAATACCACCCACATATTCTAAGTGTTAGGCTTCAGGTTTACATGAAGCAAAATGATTAGCCAACCAATTTTTAGCACATGATTTTCATTCCTAAATTTTATTAGTGAGACTTAACTGCTGAGTGATGCAGTCATGCTTCTAATGTGTTTCTTTCTCCTTACTTTGTTAGAAGCAATTTCTAAAGATATATTAAATCTCCATGCAAGTGACCTCAGCCTGTTTCAGGCAACTAACAATAAGTACATTTTTTTCTTGTATTGCTTCAGATTTTATCCATGTTGAAGTTGAATTTGCTAACAGTCTAGGCTGATATTCTCTCCTTTATTTACACGTAGCTCCTTCTTTTTTTATAGACTTGAGGGCTAATCTTTTGAGGTTTTTTTACTTTGCCTTCAGGGATTTTATAGTTTCAGTGGAGAGAAGCTCACTTTTAAACTCTTGTAGATACAGAAATCTGTGAAGTTTCATATAGCTTGAGCAAGCAAAATTGAACTTTCTTAAATGACAGTAAAAATGAGAAGTCTGAGTTTTAGGTAAATAAAAACTGTCATGCTGACCTTCTGGCAGTTAGAAGTCTCTGTGCCAAAGAGAGACTGTGTCAATAGTGTATGTGGTGTAAGAATAAACTGCTTTTGTAGCAGTTAATTTGCTGCTTTCTTTATTAACTGTAACCGCTCTTCTTTTGTATGTAGATTCTTTATATAAATATGGGCACTATAAGCTGTAGCTTTTAGGGGTGATGTGTTTGCTTAGTCTAAGCATGATAACGTTTTTAGTATGAGAATGGAGTTGCATAATAGATTTATTTTCTTGTGCATAACAATTTGTTGTTTTTTTTTGTTATCTCTCACCATCCTGTAAGTCACTATTGTAAAATGCCTTTCGTTATGCTTTCTGAAATGAAAAAATCCACTGTCAGTATCAAGTACTGTATTATAGAAGACATATTTTTCTGTGATATGTTCAGAAAACTGCCATGTAGCTTATTTACCTATCAGTTAAATGGCTTCTTAAATGTCAGAACAGACAGCAAGTAAATTACCTTCTTCTGCTTTTCCCTCTCAAGTATTACAGTGCTTTTCATATTATTGTGCTGTTCTTTATAGTTCTTGGTATTTTAGGAGAAAGTATTGTTTTCAATACTATAATAAGGTTAGGGTGTTTTTAATGATAATCACAATGAAATACCAAAATTGCTACTAAAAGCAATTACAGCAGTTTGGTTTTTAGAAATTCCCTGTAATAAAATTTACCTGCTGGTAAGTTTCTTTTGAAATAGGTCTTTTACTTTAATGCACTTTCTTAAAGCTCCAATTACCTGTTTCTCTAATTACGGAACTCTTTTCTTCTGTCTTAAGTCTGTCCTTTCTGTGGATGAATTGGTAAGTATACTGATTGCTCCCTCCCCTTTTTTTAAATGATTAAGTGCTTTTGTTTTGTGTGACAACTTGTATATGTTGGCCTCAGAAACTGGCAAGGCGGATCTGTCTTGTTCCATCTTCCTGTCACTTGGCAAAGTGCTGCGTGAAGAACTTTATTTGCATTTTTAGTTCGTCTGATAGAAAATTCTGATAGTTCTTCCTTATTTTCTCTTTTTTCAGTCCTTTTTTATGGGTGTGATTTAATGTATGTCGTGTACTTACCTGTTTAACAGCCTGTAGGTAGATTCTCCTTTTCAGTCTTTCCCAGTGATAGAGTTGAGAATTTTCAAACGGCTTTTCTACTTTTATTACATTGTATACCTCAACCTCAATATCATTGCTCCTTTTTTGTTTTTTTTTTTTTTTTTTGGAAAGCCACTGGTCATCTGATAGCTGTAAGCTTTGATTCTCAACATGGCAGTTGCGTTTTTGCTTTCTTATTTGTTGTATTAGCAGCAGAAAATACAGTTCTTTATATTTACTAAAATTCTGTAATGCTATGAGCACCAGAAAGCAAGAAACATGATTCTTTAACATGCTCATTAAAAAAAAAAAACACATATTTGGAGTCTTTTATCACATTACACAGCAGTTGCTCAGGGCAAGACTTATCCTTTCAGTACATCCTCTGTGATTCTGTACTGCTGACCTTCAGCTTTTCTTCATATAGTGATCAATTGAAAAGAGTCCAGTGGCTTCTGGGTCACAGAGCAGCAGTCACAGTAATGGAGAAAATAGGAAGAAAACTGGGATTATGTTGTTCCTCCTATTTTAAATACACCATTTAAAATGCATGATTAAAAGTTATTCCACATAGGAAAATAACAGATGATTTTCTTTTAAATTGAATTTAGATAATGAATCAAATTCAGAAGAAAACTCTGTTTTTAAACTGACTACTTTATGATATCTAATGAGGAAGTGCTGTGTGTAAGTGCTGTACCTTCATACGCCTGCTTCAAATTCTAGTCCTTTCTCAAATTTTCAAATGAAAGGACTCCTAAAAGAGAATGCTTACACTGACAGTGGGCCTGTACTGTTCCTGCACCTGGATGCAGTCTTGGCAATATGTATATAACTAAAATAAATGCTAGCTGCAGGCAGACTCTCCAGCTAATGTAAAATGAGTATTGTGTCTGAACTGCAACATTTCTTACAGCTGAAGTATGTGTCAGATGCAACACAGTGTTTTGGCACCCTTGAATTTCTGTAATTGCCTTCCAGCTGCTGGCAGTAGACATATATTAAAATAGCCCAGAACCATCATTACAGCAGAGAGAACTGGAATAGTTATAGAAACTACTGTTCTTCAAATGTAGATTAGCCAGAATTCTTGATTTATGAGTGTATTCTGCAGGTCATAAAAAGGTTTGTTGGAAAGTAGTTGGAGTCATCTCACAAGACAACTCCAAACCCAAAGCAGAGACCAGATGTGTCTGTGTGGCAGGTTTTGTAATGTATGTATCAAGTCAAACCGGATGTGAAGCTGGGTCAGTGTAAGAATTACTGTGCTTGCAAGAATCTCTGTTTCACACTTTCTGAGCAATGTGCTGGGCAGTTCTTGGCCAATACATAGAGATGTGTAATGTATCTAGTTAGATGAATCGAATACAGGTGTTTAACAGATGAAAGAGAAGTAGAGTCCACCAAATCCACAGTTGTCTTTCTAGCAAAGGACTACAAATGCTTACATACATGTTGTGAAAATACCTCTTTTTGGTTTCTATGTAGCAACCTGGCTTAATTGTTCAAAATGTATTAATACAACCCTTATCTGTTGTTTTGTTATCCACGCTTGGAATAATGAAAAAATACATTCACCATTTCTTAAAAGATTTGTCTTGCCAGTTCTGTAAAATTTTGTTTCTGTCCTGTTGCTTCTTTAGTAGCACCTCATGGTTTTATTTGTTTAGTAGTGTAGTTGATACAAGTAAATGCATTTTAGTGAATTTAGTTCTTATTGCTTTTTCCAGTGGGCAAGCATAGTTAAAATGGAACAGTAATAAATCCTCTGTGTCTGCTGTTTTCGTGGTTTGCTGTTTGCTGAGTTTGTTCTTGCTGCTTTGTAAAAGAGATATAAAACAAGATACAAGAGATACAAGCAATCAAATGAACTCCTCCTGTAGCTGATTTAGTAGGATGATGAGTTGAGTTGAGTGTGCTAATTCCTTTTAGTTCCAGTGATCTGGGTTTTAGAAAAGATAATGGCTATGCATTATCTGTACGTTGTGGTGGAGCACTGTGGAAGTAATTCTTATTTCCGTAATTCTTTTCTCATGAGGAGGGGAAAGGTAGTGAAGGGTGATAGATTTCTTTCTTTCTTCCTTTTATTTTTTTGTGATGAAGTTAATTTATACTTATATCTCTTTAATTTTGTCAGGGTAAGTAGCATCATATATATAAAATGTCTAGTCTTATTTTTGTGGTCTTAGGAATCTAACTTGGAAATATCCCTGGCTGGACATTTCTTGGTTGTTTGCATGATAATAATGGTCATTTTAAAAACTTACAGAACATTTAAGCATATGAAAAGCTCATTAAAATACTTAAAGAATATTATCCACTTGAGATATGTTGTGGTTTTTTATTTTAAAAATAATGTTCCCTCTTATTGCACGAATCTCCCATCTTAACACAAGAAAAAGCAATAATGTGACTCTCTACAGAGAGTGGCAAGAAGTGCTGTTGCTTATTTCAGTCCTTGGACTTTAAGATAGTATATGCATAATGTACAGGAGTTGTAAGCAGGATAAAAATAATGTTGAGAGCACAAAGTTGAGTTCAAGGCCACCTCTCCTCGTAGCTGCAGTAGCTGCAGTGACAGAGTCACTTTTGTTTCCTGCATGTCCTAGAAATAGAATTATTTCACACAGAAATACTAAGTGCTCTTTTATTATTAACTTTGATAAAAGCTTTCTGACTTCTTTTTTTTTTTTTATTTTTGTCTTCTAAGGAGAGAGAACTTGAAGCTAACAAGAAGGAAAAAGTCAAGGAAGCTCAGTTGGAAGCTGAGGTGAAGTTGCTGAGAAAAGAGAATGAAGCTCTTCGTCGACACATTGCTGTTCTTCAGGCTGAGGTTTATGGAGCAAGATTGGCAGCCAAGTACTTAGATAAGGAACTAGCTGGAAGGCATGTAAAATCAATCCATGTCCTTAGCATGAGTTTTAGTTGTTATTGTTACAAGACTTCTGTTTAATACTGGAGAGCATGTGGCACAGTGTGCTTGATCTGTGCCTGGCATTTCTTAACACCATGACATCATAACACCATTAACATCAACAAATATATATAAAGTCACAGTTTTTAAAGGGCTAGAGAGACATAAATAGATGCTGTAGGTTTCTTGACCTTCTATTATTCTGTTACCAAATCAGACTTTTCCTTGTTCAATATCTTCTCCACTGCAACCAGTAAGTGTTCTCTCACAGCATTTGTTGGTTTCTCTTTTCCTAGGTTTTGTACTATGTTCATAAGTATTAGTGATAAGTATGGTAGAATGACCACAGTGAAGCCAGTCAAAAATCATATTGTACTCCAGAAGTTTAATTTAAAAGATTTAAATTTTCCTGTTGGGTAAATCACTGTGTTACACAGCCTTCATGAGTATATTTTTAAGTATGAGTTATTCTTAGTTTATTTATAAACCTTTGTTTCCTTAACTTTTAAAATTGTTAGCAGGAAGGATACGTGCAGAGGTATGCTCTTGCAAGAAAAGGTTCTGTGACATGTTTATCTAAAGTATACATGTACTGGTCTCTAATAACTTTAACATATCACTGTGATAGCTCAAGCATAGTAGTGCAGATAAAGTAATGTCAGTTATGCTGGTTTAAATTTGGCAGCATATGAGTGTGATATTTCTACAACATAACTGCGATAGCTGGCAGTAGATAACTATGGTAAACTTAGATGCATACAACTCTCATCTATGTTAGCAGCATGGTGTTACAATTATGCTCCTATTCCTGAGCTCTCCAGTCCCATTAAGGTCTGCAAGGATCTTTAGTGCCTATGCTTAGGGCTCGGGGTGCCCTGTGTGTTGAGGTGGGCTGGAGATACCGTTGTTCTCAGACACCTGGCTTTGCTGCATTGATCTTTTTTTACTCATCCCACTCTTTAGCATCTAAGTTGTCTTTTTATCCCTGCAGAAGTGCCAAGAAAGCAGTACAGAAATTGCCTTCTGTACTTATTTTGTGGAGACAAGAGATGGTTCATGATGAGGCAGTTCTGATCTGACTGATATTGATCAGTCACTTTATCTGTGTTCGACATCTATCTTTACTATGTTCTTGCATTGTCCATCTAATTGATCATTAATTTGCTTGTTATATTTGTGTAGTGATTCAGCAATATATTAATTCTTATCTTGCTGTAAGCACTATTAAATACATTGTACTGAGCTGGCAGTTTTAATCTTTTCTTGTGGGTCTGTTGCCCTTACAACTAGATTTAAATTTCCTCCTTAAAATTTACATTACTTATTCCATCTATTATGTTGGTTTTTTTCTTCCTTTCTTCTTCTTTTTTTTTTTAAATGAAAAACAAGATAGCTGCATAAGTCTTCTGAAGACAGTTTTTGGAGCCTCTGGTCATGGGGAAAGCCCAGCCACTTCTGCTTTTTGCAACTTTGTGTTTAAGAGGTTGTGCTAGTCACACAAATGGTCACTTCTGTAACTCTGTTTATTCTCTTCCTCTGCATCCCCAAAGGCAGGTCCAAAGTTAAGAGTAGTCCAAGTAGGAAGAGTCTTGTATTTGCAGTTAATTAGACAAGGAAGAATCCCAAAATGCTTCACATTACAAAGAAGAGCCATAGGGTTGTGTTCTTGTTTTTTTTTTTTTATAAAATTTTCTGGATTTTGTGTGGTAGATGAGCTGTTTACAAGCCCTTTAAGCTTATGAAGAATTGTATACATGCATGGCTGTTTAAGTTTAACATGCTCATCATTGTCACAACTTGCAGTTACTGCACTTACACTAGTCACTGCATGACTGCATGCTGTAGTCTGATGGAGCGTAAATTGTACAGTGCACTGATTTTAAGTTGCCTTATAGTGTGTTGTTATTCTCTTTGTCATTTGTAGAGTTCAACAGATTCAGTTACTGGGTCGAGATATGAAGGGACCTGCTCATGACAAGCTCTGGAATCAGCTTGAAGCAGAAATACACCTTCACCGTCACAAAACTGTTATTAGAGCTTGTCGAGGTAGGAATGATCTAAAACGACCAATGCAAGCACCACCAGGACATGTAAGTTGAAAGAGTGACTCATTCCTCTGTAATTTCTGATATTTGAGGAAAAAAAATTGGGAGTTAGTTCTTTGATTTTTGTGCTTATTTTCACTTCACTTTTGAGTTCTTTTAACTGTCACTTTTATATATATGTAATTATTTTATATCCTAAAGTGGTTTGTGTTAGAAGGGACTGTTAAAGATCATCTGTTCCCATACCTGTCTCTTCTCCAGGATAAATAACCCCAATTCCCAGCCTTTCTTCACAGGGGAGGTGTTTCAGCCCTGTGATAATTTTAGTGGCCCTTCTTTTGACCCACTCTTGACAAGTCCATGTCTTTGTTACTCTGGGGAACCCAGAGCTGGATATCGTAGAGGACAGATCCATTCTGAATAGCATGTCTACGGAAGTGACCATGTGAAAGACAATTCTGCTGCCTTATCTAGGAACACTAAGTCCTTTTGAAAATTGTCTCTGCTGTGTGTAGTAATATGAATTTAACGTGTGTAGCCTTGGTAGACGTTGTCTTAGCTAGCCTAGCACATGAACTGTTAATAATCCCCAGCATTCAGTGCATGAAACCAAACACTTTCAGGAAAGGGCATTACTTTGATTGACCTGTTTTAAATATCTTAGTTGTTCAGATGGATCTTACTACTTATGTTCTTAATGGCGTATAAAATATGCTTTATGTGTGTGTATGATTTTGAGGATATGCACAAATGCAACAGTAAAATAAATACTTGGATTAATTTAGCTTCTTTTCTAGTCTTAAGTTGAATGGCTTATGATGTAGTTTGTTTTTAATATAACAAGAATAAACCCTTTTCTGGGACTGTATTGCATCTGTCATTTGATTAGCTTTAAGTTACAATTTGTCGTACAACATTCCAACAGTGATCAGCATTCCTTTATGTAGTCCCTTTATATTTTTAATATATGGCTACTTTTCTTGCTTTTGGAAGTTACGTGTAATTACAACACTCATCACTGAAATAATTGAAATAATTATTCTTGTCAGAAGTGCATAATAAGAAACCTTTTCTGATTTTGTAACCTATCTGTAAGGAGGCACTCGGGATTGACATGCCCGGTGCTGGTCTGTTGCTGATATACTGTCCTTCTACAAATAATTAAAAAAAAAAGTCAGGAATGCATCACTTTTTGGTTCATGTGTTTGTATTTACAGTTTATTGAGTTTTTATGTGTTTTGTTTTATTTTATATCAAACTAGGATCCAGATGCCTTAAAGAAGAGTCAAGGTGTTGGTCCAATCAGAAAAGTGTTGCTAGTTAAAGAAGACCATGAAGGACTAGGAATTTCAATCACAGTAAATGCTTTATTTTCCATTACAAAGAAGAAGCAATTTAAATTTGCACTTCATAAAATATGGAACAGTGAATATATCATTAGAGCACAGCAATCAAAAAGGTTGCATTATGTAAATTTGTAGCTATAGTTGTGTGACTTGAAGAATCCAACTCATTCTGATTGATTGTGAAATCCTTAAGTTTATGTAAAAGTTAGATGTTCAGTGTTTGTTTTGGGCTTAGGCCCTAAGTTTGAAATTTGGCTATTCTTCTCAGGGGAGAAGAATTAAGAGAAACATCTCATACCATCTACTTCGATATTCTTTTTGTCCAAAACATTCATTCTTAGTTTCTACAATAAAAGTTGAAATAAGCACATTAAGAACAGGTATTAGAATGCTGGTTTTCTGCCAGTGCACATTTCAGCTGATTAAAATTCTTGTTTTCTGTAGGGTGGGAAGGAGCATGGTGTTCCAATACTGATCTCTGAAATCCATCCTGGGCAACCTGCTGATCGATGTGGAGGACTACATGTTGGGGATGCTATTCTGGCAGTAAATGGAGTTAATCTAAGAGATGCAAAACATAAAGAAGCTGTAACTATCCTCTCCCAACAGGTCAGTTGGGGCCTGTTAACAACAGGCAAATTTATGCACTTCCTTTATTCTGCCTATTGAATTACCTTGACTTTTAATGTTTTCAGTCAAACAGAGTATTATTCCTGAAGCTCCATCACCTTACACTGTGTCCTGTTGTGTCTTACAATCTATGAGAAAAAGGCTGGGCCAATATTGCTTCAGTTAAACCTATGTCCCCTTGAATTTATTCCTACTTTGGTTTTATTCTAGAGAGGCGAGATTGAATTTGAAGTAGTGTATGTTGCTCCAGAAGTTGATTCAGATGATGAAAACGTAGAATATGAGGATGAGAGTGGACATCGTTATCGTTTATATCTTGATGAATTGGAAGAAGGGGCAAATTCAGGTTCTAATAGGAAAGAAGTAAATGTGGATGTCAAACCCTCACAAGGTAACCTTTCTAAAAAGTGTTGTATTTAATTGTGAGGTCTCAGTGTGCAAACCAGTTTCTAGAGAACACTGTTCTTGTATTAATTGTAACATTTATCTTCTGTTAATTCAGTTAACTTACTAGTAAGTTGTAAGCTCTTTTGGTTGGTCCCTTACTCGTTGGCCTGGTTTACTTAGAACTGAATTAACTAACTTTTGTGGGTTTTGTGTATTGTTTTTTTCCTAATCACTTTTTCCCAGTTGGTCTTATTTTTTCCTGACTAGTCTAGATGTAGTTAATTCCCTGTAAGCTATTATTTTATTTTGTTCACTTCTTCAAGTATGTTTTTTCTAGATCAGAGATGTGTGTCAAGAGTTCATGTTTTCCTTCTGTAGTGTTTTGCTTAAAACATTAGCTTGTATTTTTAGCACTCTTTTCAGGACATTTTCTGGTTTCTGAAATAAATCTCACTAATCTACGATTCCCAAGATTACTTCTCTCCTTATATAAAATTTCTTTTTTCTTGCAGTGTTTGACAAGAAACCAAGTATTGATGGACATGAAAATGGAGACCTGGGAAATTCAGTTGAAGCTTCATTAGGAGATGCTGCACCCAAATTAACCCGTTCTGCTGAGTCTTTATCCTAAAGAAACAAAGGAAGAAACAAACAAAAGCAACTGGACAGATCCCATCTTTGGGAACAATTGATAATCAATATTGACTGCTCCGAGTTTGCGTATACAAATGTATGTTGTAAAATGGTAATTAAAAGTCAAAGGGAACTGTTACTGTTGCCTGGAAAAAAGGCAGTTACCTCAGGGCTTCATTGTGAGCATTTCTAAGTGTGGAAAACTGTCTTTTGCTTGACACACAATGGCTACTTAACACATAGCATGTGAAACTAATTTCCTTTTAATAATAAGCACCAAAGCATGGGATTTCTAAAAAAGATAACCTCAATACCTTCAGCTTTTAATTTCTGTTATATCCCTAAGGAAGGAAAATAAGATGTGACCAGCTTTATTTTCACCCCTTGATATTTTAAAGGGACAACCAGTGTTCAGTTTGTTGCGAAACAAGCTTTGACTCTGGAAGGTGAGGGGGAATTGTATTGTTGCATACCTGAATTTTCCACTTGGAGTTTTTGATTTGTAACTTCCAAAAATAATGTTGGTTTGTTTTGTTTTGTTTTCTCAGAATAGCAAAACTTTCTTACTTAAGCAAGGCCATCAAAACCCAAATGCAACAATGGAATAGTTGTTAGTTATGACCCATGATAATGGGTGAGCTTTTTGATATTATTATTTTAATTAATTCACTGCTAATTGTTCCATATGAAAATTGCTCCGAGCATATTTAAACAGGGTATTATTGGGTTTTACCAACAAAATTAGTTTAAAAAGACATCCACAGTTATATGTGCCCTTTGGTATTCTTTTCTGAACATCATCAGTTCAGTGTGCTTTCTTCAATGGATGTGGTTACTACCCGTGTGGAGCTGTCTGATTTGGTCATTATTAGCTTGAGCTTATGAAATGCTGAGTACTCTCCATAGGTACTGAACGTATTTCAGATCAAAGTAGTCTTTAAAGAAGTGAAAATAAAGTGCATAGTACTTTATAGGAGGTGCTCAGAACTGTACAGTGTCTGGCCCTATCTGTTACTTTTGGGCGATTGTATTAACCTGTAATTGTCTTACTGTTGAAAGAGAAAAAATACTGTTTTTGTAACAGCAGTGTATCTGAAACTAGCTTTTATTTGGTGTACATCTAAAAGCCCATGGCATGGTTGCAAATGGAAATGTTGAGGATGGCTTCTTGGCCAGTTTCTTGTATAACTGCAGATATACAAGAACTGACCTTGTAGATCTTTAGGTGAAATGCAACTTTTTTCCATACACAGACTCTCTTTGTAATCACATTTATTATTTCACCCTGCTAAGATAGCTTTCTTATTTACTGCTTTGCAGGCTGTTGGACTGTAATGTGAAAAGATTTTATTATGTGACAGTGGAACTAATGTGAAAAGACATTTTTGCAAGTGTTAATATGTAGGATATTATGTACCTAAAGAAAAAAAAAACCTGGATGGCCTTTAGAGTAACATCAATTAATTTTACCTTCAAAATTGTGATGTAGAACACGGTTGCTTGTTTCTCCTAGGAGCACTATATATATGTTAATAGAAAAATCCTAAAAATGTATATACTTTATTCAAAGATTTTTCTATTTATAAATCCCTTAACTTTGCTATTTACAAGATTGTTTCGTGTGTGTGCTTTTATGCATGAGTTCCATTCACTCAGTGGAGTTACTTGGTTCATTTTTTGTAATAGCCTTTCTCATATGGCATACTGTTTGAAGGCTTTTAGAATAGTCAAACTTGTACAGTTTTCACCACACAGGCACTAGTATTTAAAAATGAATTTGTGTAAAGAAGAAACAGGTCACCAGACATACTTCTTTTTCTGATGCATCAGAAATTACAGGCATGTTGGGTACAAATTAGCAGATAAATCCACTGCTAGAACTTCACATTCAGATTGCTGTGGGTATTTTTTATTTTTATTTTTTTAATTATTATTATATTTTTTCCTCACAGTTAGTAAAGTAGAATGCACTCTGAAATGGTCAGTGGCCTAGAACACTCTATGCTCTCTGGTAGAGAGTGTGATTTAAAGCTGAGTAGTAATTTTACTGTCTTTGAAAATCATAGCAGTATAAAATTTTGCTGCAGTTGTAAGAAGTGAGGCTGGTCCAACTAATCTAATAGCTTTTTAAAAGCACTGAATTTGCCTGCACATTTTCCCTGTATCTGAGAGGAAGTTTAATTTTTTTTATTTATTTGATCTTCCTTACTTTCTGGCATAGCTCATTTTCCATTTAGCCCATTGATCTATTCCAGCCTGAGGTGGGAGAGTATTTCTGGAGTTATTTTCCTGACATTCCTTGTCCACCTGTTACGATGCTGTACGCTTTTCTTTATCATCTGGAAGTTGCTGGATCCTTTGTCTGTTGTCTATTTTTAATCTATGTATGGGATCAACAGAAGGAAAATGGCTGAGGAGAATGACTAAGAGCAGACAAATCAGGTATCAGTAAATCATCACTGTGTTTCTTTCCCTGCAGTTTTTATAATCTTTGTTTAGAAAGCCCTGAATGGGAGGAATTTGCACAGACACTCCAGTGGCTATACTCCATCCTTAGTACCAGCTGATTTAACATCCTTCTGTGCCGTAGTCATACTGATATGCTTTGAGATTAATATTTAAATTGAGAAAAGGTTTGCAAGTTGAGATTTCCAGATTCAGTAGACAAATGTGTATTTTTTCCTTTGTCAGTAACTGGAAGACTCAGTCCTGCTGATCCGCAGAGGTTGAAAGAAATAGACTTGGAAGAATTTCCGAGGAAAGGCAGTATTCAGACTTCATTTTTATTTTGTAAAGTGTGAAACCGTTTACTGGCATGTATATATATTTTTACTTCAAGAATAAAATAGTATTCTAAAGAAAACTGCATTTTTTTTCCTAGTAGATAATTCCTTGCCAATTAAAAAAAAAAAAACAACAACAAACAAACTTCATTGAGACAACTGTATTTTAAGCTAAAGGTAGACAGTGCTTGTTGGCATCTGGGACCAATGTTAATTAAGAGCATGTTAGTTAAGGAAAGTGCTAAATGGCAATAAATTTAACTCTGATCAAAGACTATGTAGTATTTCCTTTGTAGAAGTGTATTTGTGGCAGTGAAGATGGTTTGTATCCACCTCAATATATGTTAATCGACCATTATATCAAATGAAATCCAAGTATTTATTGTACGTGTCCAAATATCTATAAAGTCATTCCTATAGGAGGTATAACATTTAACAACAAATGTATCATATCTAGTTAAGCTGAATATATTTTTATTAGCCTGTAAATACTCTTCTGTACTTCAGTGATTTCTGTATCTAATTCAGACTGATATTTCATTTTCTTCTGTTTTTTATATATAAAATATAGATGCCTACTCCTGTGTGTGATTTTTTTTTTTAAACATGTAATCAACACCCAGGTAAAAAGCTGACTATTGTGAAGAAAAAACAAAACTGCATAGTGTGAATTTTGATGATAATCTAGTCTTGGCCAGCAATGGTTGATAGCAGATTACATTTTTAAAGAGAATGTCTCAAATATCTTTACTTAAGAAGCATTTCCTGCAGAATTTTTTTCAATAGAAGAAAAAAGGGGCAAAATTTGCAATGTACTCTGGCTGTACAATAATACTATAAATATTCCATAGCTTAAAACTGGGGAAACTGCTTTTTTTTTTTTTTTTTTTTTTTTTTTTTTTAAATCTCTGACTTATATTTAAGTGGCTTTTTCTCCCTAGAGCAGCAAGTTCACCCAGAACTGGATGCCATACAGAGAACTCAGATAAAAGTAATGGTATAGTAATTGTGGTAAGTAATTGTTTAATAGTGGTAGTGCTTCCAGATTTCTTGAGTGTATGTGAGTACAATGGTTGCAGGCATTGGAACTCTGAATAGACAAGGCTGAGTCATGCTGGATGAAAAGATGTTTCTAACCCTCAATTGGTGAGGGCTAGAACTGTACTATTTGTTTTTTACGTCTGTAATTTTTAGAAGGGTGATTTTTATACATGGGTGACAAGTAGATGGAAAAAATAGAGTAAGGAGATAGAACTTACATGTGGCTGAAGTATAATAAAACAGTAAGAGAATTAATGGTAATCACAGAATCATAGAATGGCCTGTGTTGAAAAGGATCACAAAGATCATCTACTTTCAACCTCCCTGCTATGTGCGGGGTCACCAACCACCAGACCAGGCTGCCCAGAGCAGCCTGGTCTTGAATGCCTCCAGGGATGGGGCATCCACAGCCTCCTTGGGCAACCTGTTGCAGTGCGCCACCACCGTCTGTGTGAAAAACTGAGAATGAAGATTGAAACAGATGGTAAAAGGAGTAAAATAACTTTCTTTATGCCAGCTAGGATCAAGAAGGAGTGTGCAAGCTTTCTTAGTGTCTCGGTACCCAGCTGAATGACTTCAGACTGCTGCCTGGTCCTGTAGTCACTGAATAGTTTCTCTGTATTTTTTACCAGAGATTGCTATGTAGTAGAAGAAAAGCTCATCCTGATTTTGGATTCAACTACGAAGTCAATTTTGTTGTGCAGAATCTCAGCCCAATGACTTGAAGAGCAAATTACCTGTTGTCCAGAATGTGTCTTCTCTGAAGTGGTTTTGTTTCCAGTTCTTTTTAAAACTACATCATTCATGTTTTGAGTGGATTTCAAGTATTAAGAAGTGGAAAAGTTTGAAGGAAAAATTCCTTCCCCCCCGCCCTGAGGCAGGGCTCTTGTTGTTTCATGTGCTTAAGAGTAGCCTTGCCTTACCTGTATTTGCTTGTGTACTCTGCTGCAAAAGTAGCTTTGCTTTTGATGTCCACACCTGTGGTGTGCTAGTCATGAACTGGGCTTTGAGACCAGATGTCTGAATAAGTCCAAGGAATATTTTTCACAAAATCTCCCTTTGTAATGGAAAACTTGATTCACCTGAGTAAATTTTTCACATAATTCTTTTTCTTTTTTTCTTTTTCCCCTTCATGCATCAGCTGTAGATGCTATTTGGTGCCTGTCTGATAGCTTTCTGCCTAGTGCCTTGTGTCTTGTTTTGCACAGCTGTGCTGAAGAGAAGCAGTACAACTGCTGGTGCTCTGAAGGCTCTTTAGCAGGATACTGCTGTCCTCACCCCCTTTGGGATCTGTATTAGGAACGCATTGGTCCCTAAAAAATAATCCAGGAAAGATGGTTAAAACTGTATGTTTTGTTGCTTTGTTTAAGGGTGGGATTTTTTTTGTTCATTTGTTTGCTTTTCACTTTATACTGGAAATTGCGATCACGTCTCCCTCATTCACAGGTCTTGCTGCCTTCCCTTTTTTTCATGATCTCTTTCTGAAATGCAAAAGCAGTGCTCCTGATCTTTGCTGCCTTCATCCCGTGAAACACAGCCTGATTTGTCTCCCCAGCATTTACCTCCACCAGCAACATAGCCATCAGCTCTTCACTGAAAGGTTTTCAATGGCTTGGGCTCAAATAGAAGATTAAGAAGATATAAGAATAAGCAGAGTTAAATGAGAGGCGTTAACAGACATGTTTTGATTATCAATAAGAAAATGTCATAAATCAAGGATGCTTGATAGACATCTGGTAACTTTTCAGTTTGGTTTTAAGTAATCAAATTGTTTACTACAGTCCTGTTGATGAAATCCCAATTTTCCTATTAAATGTCTTAATGCCTGAATGAGTAATGCTTCTGTAAAATGGAGTAGAACAGAATGACATGATGATAATTTTATCTAATGGTGTTTGTTATTGTCCAAGTATTTATTATTAATTTGTTTAGGGGAATGGAAGCATTAAAGTTCAGGCTGCTGGACCAGAGCAGTTCCTTGTCCTCTGTACTGGCTTTACACTTCTGGAGATGTGTTTGCCCTGGATGCTTTTCCTTGCAACAAGAAGTGGGATGTTGCAGTTCACTCCCTTTGGGATCAACTTGTGGTGAGTGCTGCAGTTAACCTTTGCTTTGCTAAAGGGCAGTTAAAGCTTTTGGGTTCTCCTGGGCTTCATTCTGGGTTCTTCCTGGTCTACTGACAGTCACATGAGCTGCTAGCCTTCTGAAGTTTCTGAATTCAGATGGGACTGCATGCTGGCTGACAAAGGTGAGATCTCTGGAGTGAACAAGCTGGGACATGGGAGGACATGAGAGTCACTTCTTTCATAGTAGTATCCCTAAGGGAATATTACTCAAGAACCATTAGGCTATGATGTTGTATATGATGAATTTGTTTTGTTATTAAATTGTATTTTTCTTGAGAAAAAAAATATATTGTAATCTTTTTCCTATTAAAGCAAGGAATACTAAGATAGCTTGTGAGATGTGTTATATATCAGGCTGCTCATTAGATTTCATACACTCTGTATCTTAGTAGCTTTAGTGTTATAGTAAGTTAAAGTAGTTGTCTCGAGTGACCTTGTTAAGTAGTTAAGTTTAATTTATGCTACCTCAGCTTTATGCTATTTACAAATCCAAAACTTTTCTATTTCTTGGCGAATCTTATTTGTAATCAGAATCCTAATTCTTTTTTAGTGCACGATATTTGTACTTGTATTTAGAGCCAAAAGGGGGCAGCAGCTTCTTTCAAATCTTCAGCATTAACTGGACTGGGAAAGGTCCTATTCTTTGCTGTTCGCGGATTCTTTTGTTGCTGGTTTGTGTGTGTGTGTGTGTTTAAAAAAACTTTAAAAATAGAAAAACCTTGTTCTTTAAAACTATTTCTAGTCATGTTTACTCTTATAAGAACAAACATTCAGTCTAGTTAGTGTCCTGTAACAAATGCTTTCCTGGTGAAATAATGTAAACCAAACATTGTTCTCTGTATCTGTGCAGCATACGTACAGGAACACATGAACACACACACATGAATCATGATTTCATAAAGAATTCTTTTATTTCTCTGTCAGTTACTTTAAAAAATGAGTGTTCTCTTACACGCTCATGGTACAAGTTTTGATCTCCCTGGGCGGATTAAGTGCTTCTGAAAGACTGGGCCAAAGCACTGATAAAACACAACATGAGTTATTGGGTAGGTTTGCAGACTCCCCTGCTTATATTTCGTGAGTGCCCTTCAATCACGCTCTACAATCGGCCTTGTGCTGTTCCTGGCATTTCTGCTGGAACTGAGGCTGCCCATTATGTCCAACTGCATTGAGATTTGGTGACGAGGAGTAGCAAAAAAAAAAAAAAAAAAGTGATGAACATAACATTTTGTTCTTGTCTAGTTTCACACTGAAGGCTTTTGGTCAGAAGGAAAGAGGAAGACCTTCTGTAATCTTCCTAGTGCTGTTGTTTCCAATGTTCACCAAATGGTGTCTGTTGTCATTAGCCAGGTGATCAAGTGACCTTATCAGCTGAATGTTCTGTTGCATAAAACATTTGTGTCCTCGATGCTGATCCTCATACAGTGATGTGACTGTGCTATAATCAGAGGGGATACCTTGTGCTAATCTGTCAGAAGTTAACTGTATAAATGAACTACAGATTCTAAAGGGGCATTTTTCTGAATGCCATATGCCAGGCATTTATAAGATAGTAGAAAAGTTATGGCAGCATTGTTACAGAAATGATGGGTGGCTATGTGTTGTGAGTGTCAAAAGGGATGAGTTCTGTCTTTTGTGACAGTGCTGTATGTGTTTAGGTACCTGTGGAAGAGAAATTACATGAGCTGTCCACAACCTTTTCACATCCATGTATGACTCTCATTCTTCCACATCACAAGAATCCTCTATTGAGGTCACCTTATTCAAATTTTATAAAACTGTCTGTCAGAACAGATGGTATCACTTAAGGATAAAAAGCTTAGCCATAGATGTGAAGAAAACCTGCCTCTTCAAGTAAGGCCTGCTAGCACGTCTTAGTCTTTATCACCTATGTCTTCTCTCCCTGCATGACAGAAATTTCTCACAGGTTTGTGACTTCTCAAAGGCCTGTACATTTTTAGATGGGTTTGACTTGTTGAAACAACTCTGGTCAAACGACAACTTTTCTGTCTCTCTCATTTTGTCGATCTATGAAATGGTTGTTTGGGCCATGGAAGTTAAGATGTGTAAAATACATTTGTAAAGGCAATGGCTTCTCTTGTGTGCTCAGGGTAACGAATCATTCAGACTGACAGTTCAGTAATAGCTACTGTAACTTACTATCTTTCTGCAGTATGTGTTCCCCTTCCTTCATGGCCAGTATCACCATCATCTCTGCTCCCTGTCAGTCCTCATGTTGCTCTTTGGGAGGCTTCTGATAAGCTCCCTCAAGTATGTCAGTCTTCGGCCACTGCTGTTTCTATGTTGTTTGTGTTAATTTATTTTGGGTGCTCTTTGAAGGGTAAATTTTGGCATTAATTTTTTGCTACCTTCCAAACAATATGTGTATTTTTTAAAGTCTGTTACTGTCTGTCGTTACCCAATCTGACTGATAGAACACGGCAGTTTTGAATAAGGTGTTATTTTGCAAGTTTTCTCACTCCTTTTACTGGCTCAGATTCATGATAAGAAGTGTTGGATATTCAGTGTTATTGTTCCTCTTCAGGTGAGGATATAATGTGGATCTTTAAGGCAGCTTTTCAAATCAGGTCTGTTAAAAATTTGTGTCTACCCAAAATTATGGATTTCTGATCTCAGGTCCGGATGGTGGTCAGAACACAAGAGTTAGTAGTGTCACATGTATTGGTTTGTATATTTTGCTATGCTGAAAAATTATGTTGTGCTATACATTTATCAAGTTGTCTCCTTTCTGGATTCCTCCTTCTGGTTTGACTGTATAAGAATAAATGGGATGATAATCTCACGGATGTTGCATGCCTGCTCTG
The DNA here is from genome assembly GCF_019238085.1 of Lagopus leucura. Taxonomy (NCBI): domain Eukaryota; kingdom Metazoa; phylum Chordata; class Aves; order Galliformes; family Phasianidae; genus Lagopus; species Lagopus leucura. The sequence continues at coordinate 40,637,556 of NW_024962252.1, read as the reverse complement.
TAATTGTGTCAAAATAAATGATGGTTGACTCCACTTAAGACGTATGAATAACCTCTGCATACAGTAGATGGCAAAAGTTTATCAGGCCTTAGAGCTGCATAATGTGAGGCCAAGCTTAAACAAATACTGTGAAGTTAGAGTGAAAAAGCCTCCAAATTCTTGTGTCCCGACTACACAAAGATAACATAGAACAACAGATATTAGGCGTCTTCCTTATCTTTTATAACATGAGTTTTTCCGACTAAGGATGTCTTCTTCTTGTCTTTATCTAGTTTAGAAATACTTAATCTGGAGAGGTTTCTATTTGGATTCTCTAAGTGATCATGCAGAAATGGTACCTTAACTTCAAATAAATTTGTTCTTTGAAACTTATTCTTCAATGATTCATAGGCTTTGCTGCTGTTCCTTTATAATGTTGTTAGTCTTGTTAGCCCCACACAGCTACGGTAGGATAATTTTCAGTATAGATGTCACGTTCAACAATACCAATGAGATTCAAAAGAAAAGATAAATTCTGCTTGTTTACCCCATGCTTTGCTACTGTGGGGGAGGTTGGAGGTCAGTATAACCTTTACAGCATCACTGACATTGGAAAGAAGAGACTTGTATGGAACTTCTATTATGGAAAATAAGAAAGAAAAAATGAATGCAGTAATATAACCTTGTCATTTCTAGAGTCCAGACTGATTGCAGTCTAAAGGGAGCCCTTAGGACACATGCGCATTAAGCAAATTGAACCTGGTTTTGGAGAGAGTGAACGAAAGAATAGTGACAGATTTTTACAAGGTTTATTTTCAGAGAACGCCTGACTTCTAAGGAATGAATCAGTGGTCTCATAGAGGTCACAAAACTCCTGTTCATAGCTAATTGCTTTTTCTTACCCTCCTGAAATGAATTGGAACTGCCTGGAGAAAAATGATTGGCTTTGGCAAAAGAAAAAAATAAAAGTAAATGCCTAGCTTTGGGAAAAGCTGAGGCACAGACAAATAACTGCATTTTGTTTAATAGCCACCTTAGTGGTGACTTTGTATGCACAGTTCTGAAGGCATTGCTGCAATGCAGTGCTACTATTTTAAGGTCAAAGGATATTAATTGTAGAATCTCAGAACAGTTTGGGTTGAGACCTTAAAGCCCACCCAGTCCCACCCCCTACTATTGGCAGGGATGCCAGCCCCCAGCTCAGCCACTCAGGGCCCCCTCCAACCTGGCCTTGGAGCACCCACAGTTTCTCTGGGCAGCTGTGCCAGCACCTCACTGCCTCTAAGTAAAGAATTTCCTCCTAACCTAAATCTCTTCTCTTTTGGGAAATTAGCTGTCTTTTCCAGTCTAAGGAGATGAAAGTGATGAACATTTGTGTTTTTGTTGTGGTGTTTGGGAAACACTTTTGGTTGTGGGAGGGAAGGATTTTTTGTGGGTTTTTGTGTTGTTTTTTTCTTTTTTTTTAATAGAAGGCACTGTATTTTCTACAATTCATTTGATTAGAGGTGCCTAGTTTACGGAGTGTGACCCCATTCACAGCACTGTCAGAGGCTTGCCTTCAACTGCAGCTGGAACAGGTGGACCCTTAGGGCTGTGTCCAGTTAATATTCAACCTTCTTGTGAACTTTGCTGCATTTATACTGTACCAGACTACTAGGAGTGCCAGCTCAGGGAAGAAGCTTGATACTGAATCACTATTGAAAGTCTCTGTTAACCAGATGGTCAGTCTCCTAAAGATGGTAGGCTCTGTTCTGCCGTAATCTCATTACATACTGGAGGGAGATCCAGTGCAAATGCAGCCCTTATAAGTGTGTTAGTGTTTTGAAGTAGGGCCTGTTTGAATCTTTGTTGTAGAAGGAAGATTTTTGAATACACCATGTTTGCTGAGTCTGACTGTGTTACACCTGCAACTGGTTTTCACCGTGGAAATTAATGAGCTAGAGCAGCCTGTGAGAAACCATTCTGAAGAGAAATACGAGGATGAATCCCCACCTGCAGGAAGATCAGTCATCCCTTTTCTTTCCTACATACGGGCTTAATAGCAGGATGGAGAAACTACTATAGAGACTAGAAGCTCCTCTGCATATCTGCTGCTAGGTCGATAAGAACTCCTTGTTCCCCAGGCTGAGGGGAAAAAGCCCCAAGCTGTTTGTGTCAGCTGCCCTCAGCATTCCCTCAGATTGGAGCCGTGAAGCACTGTGCAGTGGCTGGCAGTGTGTGTGATGACAGAGCCACCACTGTAAGTCAGAAATAATGAAGACATCTGGGGATTGATTCCAAGCTATCTTTTTACAGTTTTTTTGGGTTCTTTTTGAGAAGTGGAGGATGAAGGCAAGTTGCACATTGAAACCCAACATCTTTTTCAGCTAAAATAGCTGTTCTGAGATGGGTTTGAATGGCAGCAAAAAATGGGCATGTACAACGAAGAACAGTTTGACACTGCAGATGCAAAAAGCGTGTGGCTGAGGCATGCCAAAAGGTTGTTATAACACAAGCCATGTCATCAGCTGCCTGCTGCTCTTGCCGTGCTGCATTATCTTTGTGGGGAATAGCTCTGATTACTGAGCTCCGCTTGTTTGCAAAGTGACAAGTCAAGCTAATTAGCTGTGTGGGTGGAGTATTGGATTCAGTCTCACCAGGGGGGTAGCCTCATCCTCCCCTCAATTATGTGCATCCAGCAGCAGAGCTGGGCACAGAAGTTTGTTCGTGGGCGTTTCTTCTCTAGAGATTACGGACACAGAAGCCAGGCTAAGTGGGGCACTGGGATAAGCTTTTTTTAGCCTGTCATACAGAGAGTGTAAATTGCAGCCACGGAACTGACACTTTTGCACGGAATAAGGAACAGTTACTTCTCACTCTGCAGGATATGTGACAAGAGTGGGTGTGCAGCGATGATAAAGTCACCAAGTTAAGTATCAGGCCTGTGTGACTGATTTACAAATACTAGTGTTCTTTATTTACATAGACATGTAAACAACAGAAGGTAAACAACACCACCCAGCTCGGTCTAATAAACAGGCTGCTGCTGCTTCGCTTCAGAACCTGAGGTGTTTTATACAATTCACAGAAACTGTATTGACAGCAAACGCAGGAGGACTACAAGGTTAGCTCAACTCTTTCTTCTTTGCACGGAAGTCGCATGCACTGTGCTTTGGCATGACAGAACTGCACCACTGAGGCCACAAAACAAGCAAATGCGAAGAACCCACTAAGAGCTGTTCTTAAGGTCAGATATGGCTCAAGTTAGCAATATTTGTACCTAGTATCACTTACAGCTTTTATGTACTCTTAAAGCACTTTGTGAACAAACAAGAAATCTTTGCTGCGTCCTTTGCAAATGATCCCCAGCCTACACACAAGGAAACACACAAGGCCTTGAAATACTGACTTTCCAAGAGCTCACATTCTACCAGGCTAATTTCCCAACCTTGTGCCTTAAATGTAGCACCATTCTTCTCTCTTGGAAGAATATAACTTTTTTATATTCTGAGACACACATTCAAATTCAAGGTAAGGCTCCAAGTGCTGCAGGGCAAAGGATGGTTGCAGTCCCGACCTGAAGCTGTGTGGCTTCAATGACACCTTTGCTGAAAAAGGAGCTAACAGCTGTGCATTGCAGCCACCCCCAACCTTTTTCAAGTTTATCCAAAACTAAAATTGAGTAACATCTGCTGCAAAAGAAAACCTATTTGAGCACAACTGTGCTGAGCCACTGTCTTGCATTTAAGTGCAACACTGAACCATACCCATGTTGTCTTTTAGTTTTACAAATTTAGTGTAGTATTTCCATTTGAAATATTTAGTCAAACAGAAGAATACCCAGTGGAGCAATGAAGAGCTGCTTTGTGTCCAGGAACAATTTTTCTTACAGTTTAGCATTAACAACATCAGGTATGGCCTGAACAGGATTCAATTCTTAGCTGTAAATTCACATTATAGTTCCACACACATTCAGTGATAAAGCAGATTGGCATGTTTCTATTGCAGATGTGTCTGCAAGGTGATCGCTATGGCTTGAATCCAAAGCTTGTTCCATCTTTTCTACCTGTACTTGATACGAATAGCAAGTTAGGCTCAGCTCATACACTAGGTCAAATTCAAGCATCTACAGATTGCTGCTGAAAGGCAGCTGGGCAGGTGAGATGGAGCGTGGTATTTAAATGCTCAGCTGCCTTCTCTTGTGCACTTCACGCTTCAAGCAGTTTTACTTCTGCCCTCCCAAGAGGAACTATAATGATGATCTTCAGTTTTCAGAGGAAAGGAACTGAACCACATCAGCTGTAAGACACACAATTTACAGCTGCACTACAACAGAGGTGGAATAGAGAGAGAGCTATTTCTGCAGAAGCTGGTTTGTTGTTTTTTTTTTCTTTTGTCCTTTCAATTCCACAGGTGAAAAGGAAACTTAAGAAACTCTCCTTAAATAAAAGCTATGTACAAATTGCACACGTTGCAAACGGAGCACTGAGATCAGTTACAGAAATAAGATATACAGTCTTCACTGATAACATCTCTTTTGATATAAACAGTGATAAACAGCATATGCTTTCTTCAGATGTCAGAACCCAGCAAGACTGCAATATTATGTACACAGGGTTTGTTTGCCTTCTGCCTTCTGCAGCAGAATCCTTTAAAACTCTGTTTTCACTTTGGAAGCTGCGCAGCGACATTCCTGTGCACCACGTCTCTCTAGCTTAGCGGATCACAAGAGAGCTGTCATTGCTGTCTGGCTTATCGGGTTCAGGCAGTCTCTGGGTGTTGAGTAACCCTCACTCCCTAGCGCGTTCGCCTGAGGTTTCTGGTAGTCCGTACTATAGCTCACAGAGGTCAGAATACCGTTGGCTTTAGGTTTGTCGTAGTTTATTACGCTCTGGGGTGTCTGATAGTCTCCATTCCTGGTATCAGTCTTACATGAGCCAGAGAAACTGCCGGCAGAAAGGGAATGTTTCTGTGAGGATATTACAGGTATGTTGTAGCCATTTTCAGAGGGAAAGTTATTTTCTCTGGTGACGTGCCGCTCGATGATGGGGGTGGCATATTCAGGCTCCTGGCTGGTCAGGGGCAGAGCGTACTCGTGCCGGTTGGCTCTGTGCGGGCAGTGGTAGTGGTTTTCAAACTCTGCACTCCCCCTTCTTCCCTCTTCTTCTGTGTCCATGGGTCTGAAAGTAGATCCTTTCCGCGTTACTGTCCCAGTTCCGATCATGAGAGGCTGTTGATAATCTAAAAGGAAGTACCAACTGCTCAACAACACATAGCCACATTATTTTATGTAGTAAATGGCAGAAAATGATTTGCTTATTATAGCAAACCCGTGATTATTAGGGATGTCAGGAAACACTGCCCCGTCTCCAATTCCATATCCTCCTTCATTGCCCAGGTGTTGCAGAGCTTGGCAGAGCTGCTCTGCAGAGGAGCTTCAATCTGTCACATCTTTACTCCCTCCCTCCCTGCCTTTCCCCGCCTACATACCCAAAAGCATTAACATCATTTCTGGAGAATACCCCAAAACTCTATGAAAATAAAAAGAGGGAGGACAACAAAATATAAGCAATAAACCCGAGAGGGGACTTCAAATGAAGTTCCACAAAGGAAAAAAGTTCTCAAAACAAGTGTTCTACTTTTGCAATAATTAAGATGCCTGAAGGATTCTTAACGAGTCCAAGTGCCGGCTCTATTTAAAAGGAATCTCAGTGGCTGACTGACAGGAGGATAAAGTTAGGCAGAAAGGCAGCCAAGAGAGTCAAGGGAAGTGTGAGATGTGTGAAGTCAGCTTCCAACTGAAGCGTGTGTGCGAGGGGGACGAGCCATAAGGCGAGCAGCAGGAGTAGTGCTGCCGGAGAACAGTTCACCCCATGGAGGAGGGGGCAGGAGCTGAATTGGGAAGGGAGAAATGACCCCAGCAGGAGCATGAGGTAAGATCCAGGGGACACAGCCTCACAAAGTGGATATTTGCAGTTCTGGTCAGAGAGGATGCCAGGCTGCTGTATTAGAAAGCAATCTGAACTAATGGGGTTTTCAAAAATTCCAGAAAATTACCATGCTGAAATTCGGCATTTTAGCTTTTTTACTTTGGTGCTTGTGAAAATTGCTTACTGATGTACATGGTGACCTGAACAGCTCTAGTAAACGACACTGATAAAACACTGTATTCTGGCACAGGCTTGAAGAAGTTAGCTCAGATTCTGTTTTAGCATTGTAGTTCATCTGACATGAGCTTGGAATTCAATCCCATATGTCATGTGAATCTTTCTGGCAGTTCCTGGCTACTTCCCAAATGTAGCATGCAGGGTGAAGGTGTTATGATATGTCATAAGTGATGCAGCTCTCACCAGCACTGCTGCTGCTACACTGAGGAATTTCACTTGCTCAGAAAGAAGTCTCTCCACTTCCTCTGGGGGCTGCCATGAGAACCAGCAAGCAGTGAGGAATTCAAAGGGGAAGAATTTCATGTAGTATGGTAACCTATATGCAAGTTGCATGCCCACCACAATTTAATTATGTAATATCATTTGCTGCACATTTCTTAGCTGCAGTCCCAGTTTTCATTTAGTGTTTCTTATTTCTACGGAGACTGCAGGTGAAACGCAAACTTTGGGAGCTCTTGGGCCAGGACGAGAGGTATAAATTCTCATACACTGCAAGAGGAGAGGATGGACAGAGCAGAGGCCCATGCAACACAGCCAGGGTAGCTGGTAACCACAGTGGTAAGGGACTATACTACCTTGCTTTCCTTCATGAAATAAAACTGCTTTATATTCAAAAACTGCATATTTATATTTTAAGTTTCTGTAAAGCACTGACAGATTTTAAAGTGTATTTCTCTAACAAATTTTTAGGAATTTCTAAGATTTGAAGCCTGGGAAGGGCAAATAAATTTTTCTGGAAGGTTGCTGATCACTTATCTCATAAAATGGCTGCTCTGTCTGGCCTTTCCAGACAGAGAAAAACAGGCAGGCATAAGATGCACTAAGAGGATGAATTAAAAAAAACATCCCTTTGGAATACAAGCAGTACTGATGCAGGGATTTGCTCTCTCCAGACATTGACCTGAAGCCAAGATAGCACAGAAGAGATGCATTGAGGTGTTTTTTTCTCTTTTCCCTCATCTGTCACTTCAGAAGACCTCATCTCCAAGACAATTCAAGGCACCAGGAATACTGTACACATCTCAGCATGACTTCCAGCTGGTATGGAATCCAACCACAAACTGAATAAGCAATTTTTCTACTTGATCAGCAGCAAGGAACATCATATTTTGTTCCAATGTCAGAGACATTTGAATTAAAATAGAAATATAAAAATGTGCCAGCAATACCTTAGGTATGTTAATAGAATTATATAAGAATAACAGAATCACTGAAGTTGGAAAAGATTTTTAAGAAATCTAGTCCAACTGTCCACCTACCACCAATAATGCCCACTAAGCCATGCTCTTAACTACCAGTACATCTACCCTTTCCTTAAATACCTCTAGGGACAGTGACTCTACCACTTCCCTGGGCAGGACAGTCTGTTCCGAACTCTTGCGCTGCATCCCTTGCCTGAGTGCATTTCATGCTTGCCTTCAATTGTAAGTTGTTCAGAGCAAGGAAAAAATCTTGCCAAATAAAAAAGGAAAAACAACAACAACAACAACATATAAAAAAAATGAAGGTTCATCTAGTGTTTTTGTCCCCCCAGTACATCTGAGATGAACACAGATAAATCTGTCCTTGAGCCTGAGCTTTCACAAGAGTTGGAGCTTCTAATATTGCTGGCCTGTCCTTCCTCCTGCTAACTACTTTCTGCACAGAATAAAATGAGTGCATCAGAGAGGGAACAATTGTTACCTGCCATGTCGCTTGTGACCAGATCTAGTTTTTGTGGTGTCTCCTTCTCATTATTATAGCTAATGGTAAATTCAGTTGACTGATGTCTGGTGAAGGGCTGCTTGATCTGTTTCCAACAACCTACAATAAAGAAATAAGAATAGAAGATGTCAGAAAGTTAAATGCTTAAAATTAGAAGGCTTATCAGAATGTTAAATTTTTAGTGTACTGATTGCTGTCAATATACTTAACTACTTACAAAGCAAGATTAAAACAGACTGTTTGAAAAACAAACAAACAAACAAACAAAAAAAAACCAACAAAACCCATAAAAACAAAGAGACTCTGAGATTCTTCATGTAGAAGCTAAGCCATAGAGAGGGTTTTCTTCTTTGTCTTTCTTGGGAAGAATGACTTAAGTTATATCTTAATGCCTATCAGTAAAATATAAGCTTTAAATCAGCAGCAAATTTTGCCACCACTTATGTAGCAATAATAATGTTTTGCAATTTCTTTTTTTAAATTTTTCTTTCAGTTGCTGAGTATAGTTTCCATGTCCTTGGTATCTCAGCACCTGCACTTATTTGTTCTCACAACATCACTGTGAGACAGAAGAGAGAAAATCCAGTGTGTGTTCCTTGTCTGGCACCTGTAACGTGTGGTCTATTGAAAAGTGGGTTCAACTCCCAGCTTGCTCAAGTCCCAAACCTGGTGAGAATCAGAGTTACTAAGGATGGAAAAGTCTACTAAGATCACATAGTCCAACTGTCAGCCCATCCCCACCATGCCCCTAAATGCCACATCTGCACGTTTCTTGAACACCTCCAGGGACAGTGACTCCACTTCCTCCCTGGGTCTTGTAGAAGCTTATGCAATTGGCCTTGACCCACCAATCCAGCCTGTCCAGATCCTTCTGTAGGGCCTTCCTACTTTCAAGCAGGCTGGCACTTCTTCCAAACTTGGTGTCATTTGCAAACTTATTGAGGGTTCACAGTGTTTAGAAGCTTAATTTGTGAAGCATACACTACAAATGAACGGAGTGGATAAGAGGCTATCTCCAATTTCATGGGATTTGTCCTCATTAGCAAGTGCGAAAGGATTTTGATGTGACCTTGAAAAATCATATTAGCAAATATGATGTTAAGTACAAATTAGTTTTCTAATGAGGATGAGCTGAAATGGGTAACAAAGTTCCTTTCCCTGATGCCAGCACCTGCTGAGGGATGAAATTTTGGAGCTGAGCTGTTGCAAGAGATGTGAATTACTTAGTGATTTCTTTTTAATGGAAAGCTGAGTTTCAGAAGGATATTCCTCTGCAGAGTTAGCAAGCCAGGAAAAAGCAGCTGAGCTCCACCTTCCTGGCTGAGAGGAGGCTGCTCTAGAAAGCATAATTAAGCACAACAGGGTATGTTATTGCACCAGGTTTGCAGGCATCTTCTGCAGCAGAGACCTCAAAACAATCCTCTATTCTGATTTTAAATGTGAAGTACAATTCAGTATTGTTAGGCTTCATTAATATAGTCTCAATTAGGGAGGGCAGCAAAATGGAAACACTGAGGCCATAAAAAGATAGTTAGCACTTGCTGTCTTGGAGAATGGCAATCCCCTCTGCTGTGGGGGAAAAAAAAGGAAAGTAGCAATTTTCTGCAAAATAGGTGTTTTGGAGGAGGGAAGGAAAAGAAAGGCACCTGGGAGCACTCTTACATGATCATTTATGAATTCTGTGTAATAGATCTTTTGCTAATTGCCCTTCTGTCATAGAAACCAAATTACTTTGTTTCTCTGGGCACTGTTCTGGGATGACACAAGTGGGACTATCATTTGCCATTTCCCTTGTATGAAATAGTGAATTTGAATGAGGAAACATGGCTGCTCTTTCAGAAGCATCTCACCATAGTGCATAAAATCCTTCCCATTGGCCAAGGTGACAAGACAGGACAAGACAAAGCCCACCATTCTTCACTAACCTGATTTCTGAGCATTGGATAATCCATAAGAAAGTCCTTTGGCTTCTTGCCTGTGAGGAGAGGAAAGCATTTATAAACTTCTGCTCTCATAGCATTTCATCTTCTTCACTCCTTCACTTCAGCAGAGAGTCTGTGTGTTTAGCAGCTGAAAACAACTGTTCTCTTTTAGTTCCTGGAGGATGCATTTATTAGATTGTAAGGCACACAAACCCATATTTCCACACTTGGTTGTTTCCCCATCTGTGTGCATGTTCTGAGTGCTGCTGTGCAAATTCCTTCTGTCTGAAGGAATTCCTTCATGGACTTGATGTGTGCATGTCGTTATATGTCACTCTAGGTAATGTTTTGGGTCTGTTCTTCTGAACATTTATGGATTTTACTGGAAATCCAGGGCAGAGCCAAGTACTGCTCATGATGAAACAAGATCACCAGAGCTTTGTTTATGCTTCCAAATCCCTGGATGCTGATAGATGCATTTTCCTGTTCTACATTCAAGGGCAAGTTCAGAAATGGACACCTACTTCAACCCAAAGTTAGCAGTGCTTCTTCCAATTCTGACTTTGTGAAATAGAGTGGCTTAGTTTTATCTGCTTAACAATGTATGTGTACCACTCCTTATAGATCAGCCGTGACTTTGGCCCCCGCCTTTAATTGCCTTACGTGATGAGGAAGCAGAAAGAACAAGAACAAAATGAAATAAAATGCTTCAGATAGCTCAAATGTTTCCTTCCCTGAATTTCTGCTCAGCTTTGGTGTGCAAACTGTTCCATCTTCAACTGCATTACATTTTCACATTTGTGGGTATGTGTAGGCTGAACTGAGCAGCTGGTTGCATTGGACTGTAAATTGGGGTGTGTAGTTCTGAACCTGCTTCATCCTTGTTTTCCTCTAACTAGGGGATGATTAAAAAAGACAATTTACAGCAGCATGAGTTCTATTTGGAAGGAAGACTTAAAAAAAGATAATCTATTTCCAGTTTGCTGGTTTCTCTGGAAAGAGAGCACATATTTGATTGTGCCAGCTAGGACGCCACAGATATCTCCCATGACAAAAGACAGTATCTTACTTTCGTAGGGCTGCACAGATACAAATTCCAGAGAACAGGAACAGACACAGCACTATGAGGACTGGGACAATTATAGCTGTAAGCTTTAAGCCTGCATAGAAAAAATAAATGGATAACAGTTAAAAAGGCAGATTACTCTGAAGATGGATATCTATTCCAACAGATAATCTTGCAGGAACACTCCTCGTAGGGGAGCATGTAAATGTAAAACAGTAGAACAGCAGAACTGCTCCTCAGCCATATGTAGCTGCCTGCCATGTACACGAGTGGAACGGAGTTGAGAAATACAATGAACTCTCGGTCTCTAGGCGGACACTTGGCACAATATCTGTAAGCATCCTTACACTGAGCAGTTTTCTTATTACATACTGGGTAACTTTTTATAAAAAGCCACTTACAGCAATGCTGTTTTGAGTTACTTTTAAAGCTGCTAAATGAAGCTGCCATTTTCCATGCTGAGTATCTGGCTCCTGCTGATCTGGCTGAAACGTTTCAGTCAAAATAATTCAAAGATTTCTGAGATTTGAGATAGGGAAAATGTTTTGCCTGTGTTTAAAATGATTTAGAACAGGGATTTGGAAATTAGCCATGAGGTGACTTTTGTGTCAGGAGCATGCATTTCACTATTCCTGCAGACACTTTGAGAGTAAGGTAGTGCACATGTCCATGGGATATTTACAGCTTAGCAGATAAAGTTTCAAAATATTCCATTTTCAGTGAAGATGGATACAATTTACCCATACCACTGCACAGATCAACAGAGTTAGCTCTTGGCAAGAGCAATCCAGTTTCAGAATTTTTTTTATTTTTATTTTTTTTTTTAGTAATGATCACTTCTTAAAAATACTTTGTTCACAGAGACAGTGCTACAACTATTAGCTACCCAACAGTTAGCAGTCTTCGGTATGGCGGGTCCATAATTCCTGCCTGGCTGTGGATCCACCAGTCAGCCAGTATACAGTAGAAATTTTATTTGTTCACTTTTTTAAGATCTAAGAATTTACCTCCACTTAAAGGATGAAGATTGCAAATTAAGGCACTGAGGGAGAAGTATGAGAATTAATGTTGCCTGAGCCCCCATGAAGGTAAGTATTATGAAAAAAACGTTTAATTACACAATCGTGCACTACAGTATATTGCTTAGTGCTGGGGATCTGCTCTGAGAGGAGTTGTGGCAGCTTAGAGAGAAGGTAACGTTTTTGTAGGACCACTGCTCCACGTATAACAAAAGTCAGAAAACGGAGAGGGTGAGGAAGACAAGAGCTCCTCCAAAAATGCTACTGATGCTCGGGGCAGTCTGTTGAGCCTACGAAGCATAGCAAATAACTAAGCTGTCAGGGAAGAGAAAGCCTGGTATTACACACATCAAGAAAAATTAAGGCTTTCAATTTCTTTCTGTGCCTCAAGACAAAAAGAAGCCAAGCTCCTCCCTTCTCTCTCTGTAGTTAACCTTTGAAAATGTCTGAAGGGAAAACAAAAGTTTTGATTTGTGAGAAAGTTTACCCAGGCTGGGGTGAAGACATGATGCATCACAGAAAAAAATCAGTGATCAGCTGTGTTACCTAAATTGGTTTCTTCTGATGGGATGGGCTCTGTAACAGTTCTGTCTTCTTTCCCAAGGGAGGTTTCTGTGCTCTGACTTGTTTTTTGCCACATTGAATGTGTAAATGAACTATTCACTGCAAAAAAGAGCAGGGAATGAGTTATTCTGTGGTAACACAGCACTCCTTTGGAGCACTGTGCCTTGGAAGCACTGTTTACCCCATACCTTGCATTATTCGACAACCAATCAGCTCAAGCTTCAATGCTATCCGTTGGTTCCAAGATTGAGGAATAATTCGCACATAACGTGCCACGATTGGGGGAATGAAATTATTACGTACAACGTCACCAGAGTCGGAGTTGCCTTGGAATACCTGCAACAAAATGTGTGTTATTTGCTGTGTTTCAAAAATCTGCTTCTCAGAAATGCTCCTGACGTCCAACTTCAAATATTTTTATTATCCTAAAACTAATGTATCAATCATCTGGGACACAGCCACAAGATTTTTGGAAATGGGAGCTCTGAAAAGAATCAGTCTTTTTAATTCTGGTAGACGATTACCTTTCACTGTTAGCTTAGAGAGGAAAGTTCTGTTTCCATTCTCTGTGATTTCCAGTTAATGTATGCTGGTATAATGCAACATTTTTGATTTAATAGTGCTACACAGCCCTTACTTGTGCATCAGGGAATATCTATTTATTTAAAGTGAATATTTCCAAGTATTTCAGAAAATTGTCATCTTTCTGTATCAAGACCAAAAAATGACCACTAACCCTGTAGCTGTATGTGCTTTGTTCTGTACTTCTTTCCCGGGATCAGTTCAGGCTGTGTATAGAACAAGTAATCCTTGCAATACTAGTACTTGGAGATGCTTCAGCATGGCCTAGGAGAATGTATGAGGCCAATCAGATAAGAAAGTGAGCTCAGCATATCTGAGATAAGACACCAGGCTATACAGAGTTTAGATAGGACAAGTTTTGTCATGTTTTTTGGTTGTAACAGAATATATCTAATAATGTTTTCATAGGATTATTTGTAAATAACAAATAACTGTGGAAAACTGCAAACCAGAAGATTTTAAGTGGCTAGCCTTCACAAAATTCACCTGTTATGAGACTGATTTTTTACTTCTTGGGCCAACATCCCCTAAAAAATCTTAAAGCAATTAGCACTGTGCAGTGAAATTTGTTTCTGTACAAGCTGAGGAAATGGAAATCATAGCTAGAAGGAAATCTTCCCGCAAGTCTAACAAGTTTTTAAAACCATAGTCAAGACTCAGCACCAGGTAGAGGGTTACCAAGCTCCCTCATAAAGGATTAGTGAAGATGATCTGACTAAGAACGCTGTGGGAGCAGAAAGGCTTCTGTATTTTTGTTTCAAAGAAAACAGGAGTTTTTCCCGGAAGAATATTAGCACACGCTGTGCTGCTTTTATCAGATCGTTGTTGAATTCATTCAGTGTCTATGACAGCTGTTGTGCAGACAGTTGTGGAATTTCTTTTGTTTCTTTAAGAGCATTTAGTTTAAGTGCAGGTACATTGAATCCTAACAAACTTGGCCTGTCAGAAGAGTCACCCGTGTGGTGTTGAAAGTGGTGCAGTCCCTAGAACACTGTCCAAAGAGGAGCTCAGTCTGCAAACATAGATAAGTAGTACCGATATTTAGCTGAGCTAAATACTTCTCCAAATAGCCTCTTGTACAGCTTTAATCTCCCTTTTTAGTACAAATAGTATATGCACATGCACAAGCCTTTGTATGTATATCTCACAACTTCAGAAAGCCCTGGATATCTCCCTTGCTTCAACAAGCTTGCTATCTATGCCGCAGCTGTAAATTTTGCTGGTGAAGACGACCCAAGTCTGGACAAGTCTGAAGCTCCTGATCTTTCTTGTCAGTGAAAGTCTGTCCTTCAGTGTCAAGGCAGCGCAAAGATTTTTTTCTCTGTGCTTTGCTTCCACTCCCACTTTCTCTTACCTTTTCTTCATTGCTTAGAATTCCTCTGTAAGTTCTCCATTTCGAGTTGTTATTTCTGTAGTTCAATATAAATGTCTTCACATAGAAATTAAAATTCTGCATAGTGGGTCCAGAACCAGTGGTTTTGATCCCTTTGAATGAAATGCAGAATATATTTTCATGTTAGGTTTCTTTTTCAATGCAAGATTTTCAAATGCAAACACAGCACAACCAATTCAAAGACCTTTATCTTTGAAGCCTTAATTTATTTTTTAAACCATGTATGGAATTCAGTGGCCACTGAGTTTAGAGTTTGGGTCAAGAATAGAAATCAGCGTTAAGCTGTGAATTTCAAGGATCTTCAATCAGAGCCTAAGTTAATGACTCCAGAAATGGTAATTGCTTTTTAATATTATGGTCCATATCTGCAGTCTGAAAATATATGCAAACAGAATTTCTCAATACAGAATATTTACTTACATTCAATGAAACAAAGATTTAATTAGTGCATTCTTAAATTTTCAACCATGTTTAGTTTCTTTCTCCAGTGGAAAATCCAGCTGCTAATAATCAGAGTGATCTACCTGTTATTCTCTTCTTCTCTCCCAAGTCTATCTCCAACCATTCATGACTACTGCTGTGGTTAGAGGCCCAAGCCAGTCCCAGGACTTGAAGCCACGCCTTGTCAGGAGACCACTGGAATAGCTGTCCAAATTCGTTGGTCTCCTCCCAGTAGGAAGATGCAGTGATCTGGCTCTTGGAGAGGAATCCTTCTTCCAGACTGAGAGATCTATTGCAGCCTAGGAGTCCCAACACAGACAGCCATAAGCAGTTATTTTGCATTTTAACAGTCTATTTTCATATTAGGCAGACAACATATGAAGACCATTCACAACAGCCAAGTCAGACATTGCCTAACCAGGTGCTAACCTGATGCTATCCATTAGTGTTTGCCAGTCAATTTATAGTGGATAATCCAGTACCAGAATGTTGCAGTCCCTCTCCTTTACCAGTTGGCTCCTACGTACACACTTTCTGACTACTGAATCTGTTATTTTTTCTTTCTCATTTTGGTTTTTAATCTCTGCAGTATTGTTTCGTTTATGTGAAGACTTCTTATATTTTATTTTTCTCCTTCTGAATCATAATATTTATGTTTAGAGTTTGGCATTAACTAATTTTGCTGTACAAAACATTGCTAAAATGAAGGCACTTTACTGAAAGGAATGCTTTACCGTAAATATTTCATGTTTTTCACCTGCAATTAGGGCTAGGAAGGTTCCTCATTAATGAAGCTCCTTGATACTGCTGCCAAGAGGTGATATCATGAAGGTAATAGCTTCAGGTAAGCATTACAAAATCCACCAAAGAACCCACAAAATATCTGCACATCAAGGTTCTTTAGAGAGAACAGGCCAGTGCAATATGGTTTCAATGAGTTAAAAATAATTTCCTGACAATTACAAAGGCCTATACATGTTCTCAAGTTTTCACTGGAATAGTAAATGATTTTATCTAAGATGACTGAAATATAATTCAAGTGAATGAGCATGAACTTTTCCCCCTGCTTTTCTATGTTTTATGCAAATTAACAGCTCGACAGATTAAAGACATTTTGCATCTTTGAAAGTCACAAACAAAAGCTAGTTCTGTGTAAGTTCAATGTAAATATATTTCCATCCCTCTGTATGTTTTAGCTCTTTTATAACAAAGATGGAACTAATAAGTGTCTGAAGAAAAACTGCTTTCATTTTCTGCCACCTAAAGTACATAAAAATGAAACTGATTGCCATTTTTCATATGCTAGCACCAGAAATGTAATATCAGAATGCTATTCCTTTTTCTCATCTATGTGCAGATGACTTATTCCTATTCTGTTTTTTTTTTCCAGCTCACTTCACCTCACTTCTATTTTTTATTCAACCTGCCAATTTAAAAAAAAAATAACTGTCCTAAAATACCTTTTCTAGACACAGCCTAACATTCCTCTGATTACTTTCCAAAACTTTTGAGGAAATACTTAAATAAAAAAAGGTAAAAATAAGGCCATTTTTCTTACCATTTGAAGTAAACATAAACCGCTTATCTGACAGCGAACCACTGTAAGAAAAAAAGGTAATTCACTCTTTGAGGAAACGGCCATAGGAATGATAAGAAATGGGTGGCTTTGGCACTATACAGAATAACTTTTCATCCAGCAGAGTATCTCTGGTGAGGTAACTGTTTGCAGTGCTCTTGACTATCTATCCCCTCAGAGCACTCTCGTGCATCCCATGCTGTGACAGAATCCAGCGCAGTTCTAGCAGCTTTCAAGCATTTGCTCTGCTCTATGATACGGGATGATTGCCCATCTCCCCACCCTGTTACTCTTTCTGTGCACTTTTGTTTCACTTCTCTACACAAGATCTTAATCACTGCTGCAAAATCTTCCACCCCCTGGTCCTCAGACCAGCAAAATCAAAGCACGCTGAAGAAGCCAGGAAAGCACTGCTCTAGCATGAGGCCGGGTTCTCTTCTCACATCAGTTTAAATTAGAGGAACTTAACTGAAATCTGTGAATTTCTATTGGTGTAAATCCACACTGTTGTAAATTCACATTGGTGTAAGACCACATTGGTGCAAGAAAATTGCCTTAGGACCAGTGAAAGAGTTATGCCTGACTATGACTAATGCATATTAGCTCCAGTCATTCCTTTTGCCTCAGTCAGGCAATGAAAACTTCCCATTGCTTTAATCTGGCTCAGATTAAACAATTACATTCAGATTAACAGTTTGGTTCTGTTATAGTCACATACAACAGCTCTTCGTAGGAGTTCTGTTAACACATCTGTGGTTTCCCTATTCTTCCCTGCAGCATGGGCTACTTCACTTCTGGAGAAAAGCCATTTCTTGGGCCACCCTCCACAACTCTACACAACACAGAATGTCACCCAGTGACTATAGCATGGAAAACCGTGCTCTCAGCCTCTCCATGGAGCCATTTTCCCTTCTGATTCTCACTGTGATCCCAAAATGATTCCTTCATTTGTCTTCACAATAGAAATAAAAGTTTGGGTTTCAACATGAAATGCAGATTTCCTGAAAATCTGGCCTTTTCTGTGCTGCTCCGTGTGGCCTCATGCATGCATCATGTGCCCCTCTGAAAGCTCTTGGCCAGTATGACTGAGTGGAGTACTCCAGCACTGAGCCAGCTCCAATAGACTGCCCTTTGCTGCCAGCCAGGAACACTTCAGGCTGCTCAGGGAGGTGATAGGTGTCCCATCCATGGAGACATTTGAGGCCAGGCCGGCTAAGGGTCTGAGCAGCCTGATCTAGCTGTAGATGTCCCTGTTCATTGCGGGGGAGCTGGACTAAACGGCCTTTCAGGGTCCCTTCCAACTCAAATAATTCTATGATTTCCTCAGAGATTACCTATAGAGTCTAACAGCCTACACCCTGACAGCGGTGCACACAGCCATATGGTTTTTAAGTGCTGCAAATCAGGAAGTGGAAAGCAGGCTGGTGTCAAGGTCAGTAAGAACACTGCTTCTTTTTGTCACTGAGGGAAAGCCAATGCCTGCAGGCAAAAGAGGCCCTTTGGGGTGGGGGAGAGCACTGGGAGCGAACAGATCTATTTGGGCACGTAGGCAGTGGAATCACTAGGATGAGAAATTCAGCCCCTCCCTCCCACATCCTCCCCCAGGCGATCCTCATGGGCCATCAGATGTGTTCTGCTTGCTTCCAGCCAGCTCAGAACCCCAGCCAAAACTATTTTTGCTTTCTTAGAGAACACAAAACAATCCAGTTCAAGAGAAGAAAAGAAAAACTGTGATCAGTAAAACCTACTCAAAACAGAAGCACTTCTCGAATATGTATTTATGTGCTCTCCCTCTGTAATAAAAAAAAGTCACTGAGCTCCCTTTCAAACTACAGGACTGCAATTTTAGCAACCAAAGGGAGGAAGTTAGCTCCTGATACCTGTAAAGCTATAAAATCGGGCTGAAATATTTCTGCTATAATTCTGCAAGTCACTGAAGAAGACAAACTAATTCAGTAAGTGGCAATTCATCAATTTCATAATGTGACAGGTGGCATTTGTCATACAGATTTCACTTTGTCCTTTAAGGGATGGAATCACCCCATGCTCTTCATTTTCCTGCTTAACCAGCAGCACCGCTGTCAGAACTGTATGGCAGACCTATGCTGGTGCCTCTGAGAAAAAAAAAAAAAAGAATGCTGCTTGACATTACAAGCTTATGTAAACCTCAAATCCTTTATTCCAGCATCTGTCCCAAAGAAGCTTTTTATAAGCAGCACAGGTTAACCCAAATCTCATATTCATAGTTCACAGGCACACGGGCTCATCCATTTTCATAGGCAAATGACTTCACATGTGCAGATGTACAGTTAGAGGCCTCCACAGGCAGCTCACATTACAAAGTTAAACCCCATATATTTGTCCTTGGGTAGCAGAAATGCTCAATAAATCCTGCCACTTGATATTCATTATATCATTTGTGGGTTCAGGTCTGCACATGGGGCATGAGAGTTGGAAATAGATAACTGAGCATAACAAGCTCGTTGAAAAATGGAATCAGGGAGGCCAAGGTCAGGTCTTAAGGGCTGGCAAGTGAACGATTCATAGCTCTGCTGGTACTTTATAACACAGATATTTAACAGCTCGGTGCACACAAGCAGCAGCTTTGACGAGGTCAGTTTCAGCTCAAGTCACTAAATAATTTAAATCTTTAATACTGAAATCTGCTATAAATGAGATTTTTAAAGACTCGAGTAAGCTTTCATTTAAGGCAGGACAAAAATCTGGTACAACACTGCTATCCTCACACTTTTTCCTTGCTGGTGCTTGCAAGCAAAAAACATTCGAAGGAATGTATTGCCGTGCGGAGGTGTCCCAAGGACAGGGAAGCTGGGCAGCTTTGGGAATACGTATTATAAAAACATTTTTAAAGCATGATATGCACTTTTTAATTTTTCATAGTAGATAGGCCATCTGCTTCCAGGAACACATTTCCATGTTTTGAGATAAAATGATCTCCCTGCACCCCTCAGTTTACCTCCCTTGGTACAATGAGGTCACAGCAGTGTTTCTTCTGCTCCTGGGACTGTCCCAGCCACCAGGGGCAGCAGAAGCATTCCAAGAATCATTGTTCTCACCCTCCAGCATTTCTACAAATCACACATCTCACCTGTAGGCATCTGACATGCTAGGAGCCCATGTAGCTTTGTCTCTCCGTATGATCTGCAGAAAGCATTGGTTGATCCCTCAGGGCAAACCCATTCTTTTGGGAGAGCACCATCCTTGAGGAGTACCTCTGTCTACCCCAGTGTGCAGGAGGTGACGGCACTCCTCACTGGGGTGCTCTCTGTAGAGCCTCACACTAACTGGGATAAATCCAAGCTAGGAGGCCTGTTTCAGCACAGGAGTACACATCTTGGCTCTTGTTTGAGTCAGTGGGAGTTCTATCGCTCGATGTTACAGTTGTTTTCATCTCTGCAGGCACTTTCGTTACTCACGTGAAGTGGATAACTCATTTTGAGTAGCAACAGTAAAAGGATGCTTGGCAGTGAAGTTCATGGGTTAATTA
Organism: Lagopus leucura; assembly: GCF_019238085.1. NCBI lineage: Eukaryota > Metazoa > Chordata > Aves > Galliformes > Phasianidae > Lagopus > Lagopus leucura. The sequence continues at coordinate 40,617,656 of NW_024962252.1, read as the reverse complement.
TGCAAACAGTGTTTTTCCCTAGCACATCTACATTTGCTTCTTCTACACTTCATTCATTGCTCACTAACTCTTGTACTGTGAAAAAATACAAGTGGGAATCCCAGCTGTCTTTCATTATACCATTTTATGTGCTACTGTCTGTGTTACACCTGGGATTCTCAAGGATCACACACATAAAAATGTATGTAAATGGTTCTACAACCTCTGTAATTAAGGCACAAAATATTTAATTTCTTAGGATTTCATAAAGCTGGCATGTGTGATGGAAATAATTTGTATTGCTCGCTTTATGGTAAGGCTCACTGCTGAGCTGAGCCCTCAGTCCTGCTTTCCTTGGTACAAGATCATATCATTTTTCCACTTATTTTAGCTGTGAAGCCACATACTTAAGGAAAATAGAAAATATTTAGGCTTTAAAGGCCTTCTGCTAGTTGTCTACATGCTACTCACTTTGTATTCAGCAAACCACAGTACCAATATACAAAGACTTTCCACGTGCACCTAAGGTTAAGCACAGCAATAGACAGAATGAATGCCCATGTCTTCTGTTGGGTTCACAAACTGAATGTGGCCAAGGTCACTGGGAACAAGGCTTAAAAATTAAACATTTGATTACATAATTTGCTTATCACATGCAGGAGTAAGATGCATGTACAGATAGCTTAAAATTAGCTTTGATTTCAGTACCAGCATGTTTCATAGTGATTTCATAATTGGTCTGCCTTTTTTGCTTCACTGAGAGAATGGAGAAGCCAAATGTTTACAGAATGGCTGATATGGTTCTGTAGGATTTCTTCTTGATCCTTTTTTATTTTTTTAAACAAAAGAAACAGTGATTGTTAAATTGTTGAGAGGATGTGGAACAAACATAGGGGAAATAGGAAAAAAATGAAAAGTCATATTCCCTTGGCTCTTGTAGTGCATGGGGCTGAGGAGATTTTCCTTCCCATAAGAAAAAATGCTTATTGCAATACCCAGATAACATTTAAAAATTCAAAATACAAACCAACAGAGATGACAGAGGCAGTTGCTGGAAGGGCTTACTGTACTGGATAGAGATTAGAGGATTTATTTCTACTTCAACAACAATGCAATTATAAGTCAGAAGATAAGTGGTAAATATAACACCCTTGCTATAAGTATTCTAAAAGAGAAAAATTCTGAACATGTCAAAAGCACAATGTTTAAGAAGGTATTCATTAAATCCCCCATGGCTCAACGGCACTTTCTATTTATTTGTTATTCCTAGGTGGTTCTTTTTTTCCACTTTAACATGAATTTAGCATGACTTATTAGTACATCTATTAAAGATGTTTGTTACAGAACATCATACCTTCACTTGTCTGCTAAAAAACTAATTTGCAAATGTATTTTGGAAGGAAAGGAAGAAAAGAGAGAGAAGATACAGCCCTAAACTTTATAAAGCCAGATAAACTTGAAACATTTTCCTACAATCTCTGCCAACACCATGTTAATAAAGCCATAGAGACAAATCCACAAACCCTCAAAACGAGCAGCTGACATCTCTTTCCCCAAAAAGCATTGGTGTGGTGTCTCCCCTCCATTTGATGACTTGGCCAGTACGCTGGGGTTGTACTGGGGCTGCTCCCAGAGCCAGTGGTGGGTAAGTTAACTTCCTTCCCAACTCCCTGTGCCCCAGAAATACTCACTCATGTGAGGAGATACCATTGGCGACAACGCCTTCATAGCGGCTGATGCCCTTCTGCTGGGTGACACTGATCTGACCGCCCAGTTCATCTGCAATAACACCTGCGTGTATCGCCGACTTGCACAGCAGTGAGGTCTGAAAAGCAGAAGCCATCAAAACCCCAAATTGAGAGGGCAAATCTGACAAAGTGGTAGTACTCTCACTTCCAAGCCACAGCTGTGGAAGTGTTAAGAGCTCATAAAGTCCTGCAAAGGAATGAGAGCAGCAGGGAGAGACTTAAAAAGAAAGAACATTTATCTTTGAAAAAATACATGCTTCCAAAAGTCAGGTTTTTCTCAAATGAAGAATGTAATTGTCTGATTCTAGGAAAATGTGGTGAAGTTTTGACCTGATAAATATTTGGCCCACTTCAGGAAAACAAAGTCAAAGGCAAAGCAACCACTCTTCTTTGCAAAGAGAAAACAATAATGGCTTTTGCAGACTTACCTGCAGCCAGACCTACCTGTTACTGCATGGTGCCTTAAGATTTGAGGCACGGCATGCATTGGGAAATGTGGCTGTGTGTCATTCACATGAAGCCAGCTTGGGCTCCTCTAGCACCTGGCAAGAAGGGCTGTCTGCCTGCCCCTTCCAGGGAGGGCTGGTGTGTTGGGACACTGGGGTAGCAGGGCTCCAGGGAGTCCTGGAGGTCTTTCTCATCAGAAAAGCTGAATCTATGTTAATGGCGGAGGGAGGATTTCCTTCAAAAACTCCTCCGCCTAGATAACATCTGCATGAGGTCATGTCATGTGCTGCTTTTTTTTCCCAGTCACCCTGGGCAGCAGGAATAACTCCAGCTAATTAGAATGCAATGTGGCATTTCTTTGTTTTTTTTAGCTCTCCCATTCTCCTGGATGGGATGGTGTGCTTGAGTAACTGGACGAACAGGTTATGCATGGATTTTCTGGAGACTCAGCAACTGCTTTATTTGTGATATGGTGGGGTTTTACTTCAGTGGTAGGATTAATCTTAACTCCACTCTAAAAGATGTCAAGATTTCAGAGGCATACAGGACAGTGAGGGGCACAGGACAGGCAGAGCAGTGTGTGATAGGAATCAGGGATAAATGTAACCACTCAGGCAGCTTTGCTTTAAAGAGTGAACAGTTAATAAAAACTGATCCAAAATGTTTTTAGTTATCGGTGGGATATGATTGGACAGTGTATAAAGTTAATTTCATCTCAGAGCATGTTCCTGTAATACTGAAGGCTGAATCGTAAAGAGAACCTTCAAGTAATACATTTTATTCCTATGAGAGATAACATCAGAAAAGAAATGCATATGGATTTTAAACAAGGTAAATTCATAGGAGTACTTAGGACATCAAAGAACGCTGCCTCAAGAAGGAAAAACCCTATACATCCAAAAGGCCAGAAACCTGGAGTTAGTGTGTTAGTTTGACAATCAGTGGACTTTGTTCTTACACAACTGATTAGTCTGTTTGAAAAGTATTTTCAGTATGTGCTCAGTGTACACTGATAACATACTAATATACTGATAGTAGAACATAACACAGTTGGGAAGAACTATTTACTAAAGCTGAGCAGCAAAAACTGAAACCAAATTGTGCTATGTAATGGAGCAATGGATTGTCTTTTCTGTTTTCATTAAGTTCCTCTCTTTATATTGGGTACTTACATCTCTGTATCCTTCTTCTATATTCCCAGAAATGTCACCTGCTATGTCTCTGCAGCCAGCAGGACAGTATCTGCTGTAGTAAAAGAATAAGGCTTATTTAAAACCTGGACTGTTATGATGACACACAAACTGTATCTGAAAGAAAAGCTCTCAGACCCATAGATACTTCAGCAGTATGTTCTGGTTGACTGTTCATTAGTGATTACAGAAGGTAAATAGAAGTGCCCTTGAGTGGAATGCACACAGCAGCACACAAAGAACTACAATAACAGTTCTTCAAGTGCATTTTGTTCAATCCTGTTGTTCTAGGAATGTTATTACTCAAGCTTTCAGCCCAGATAAGAAGTCTGCATGCACATCCAGGCAAGTAACCAGCAAAGTACAATTAATTACCATTTCAAATCCTATCAAGGAGCCCAGAAATTATAGCTTGTCCTCAGATGATCTTTTATCAGCTGAGGCATGATCTGCTCTCAGGAGATGCCATGGTATTCAAGGCTACTTTGAATTTCAAAGTGGAAGTTCTTTTTACATATACCATACGCATGCATTCCCAAATGAGGATTGCTGAGAGCTTTGTAACAATATTCTCTTGTTTTCCTGGGCTGCAGACTTCCATTCTGCACTAGTGCTTCACACAACGAGGCCTGACACTACTGTAGTATTGTAGCTCAAAAACATTCACTTTTCCAGAAAGCTAAGACTGTTCATGGCTTATGTGACATTTTACAGCAATTTGACCAGATGACACAGAAAACTAAGAAACGGTGAAGAAAGATATAAACCTTCTTTACCTGTATTCAGTCTTTGTATAGTGGTTTGCTCGTTCCAGACATGTGATTAGATCTGTGGAATTTTTTACAAATGTCAATCCAAGTTGCAAGACATAGAAATACAGAAAAATGTTTGGCTAAACATGAAATTGCATTTGAAGACTTCTCTGTATAATACTTAGAGATAAAACAACAGCTATGGTTTTCCCTCATACTTTTCATCTCCCACTTCTACTCATATTTTACATACCTTCAACAAAGATGCATAGGAACACCCCCCAGAATATTAAATGTGGATTTTGTCTCTTCACCTCTCCAATCACTTCATCCTCTCACTGTGTGGTAAAAGCCCTGAATACAGAGGCTTCTCATTTTCTGTTTCACTGGGCCTGTTCTACAAATTATCTAGGTAAGATTTTAGCAGCTTTTTATCTGCTTAATGTTACTATTGCTTCTCATACACGTGCTATCAAAATGATGATATTTCATGCCAAGCCACCTGAAAATATTTAGGACCAAACATATAAGCCAAAGTCTGTGGTAGAGAAGATAATGAATTAGGGAGGACTATGCTGCTCATCCTTTAGAAAAAGTGCATTACCTGGATGATCACTGCTGGCATAAGATAACAGAAAGCCTCGTCCTGATATATGGGATCCACTTTCAAAGTGGATAGTTGCTTCATTGCTGTCCAAAATGATTTCTTTGGGGACAGGCATCATATTACCACAGTAGGGTCCTACAGACAGAACGAAGATTTCAGAGTTTAGATGAGATAGTTAGGCAGGAATATTCTCATGATAAATAAGGAATTTCATAACATGCTCATTCTCCTTCAGAACCAATCCACATATTGACAAAAGGGCTTTAGCTTCAGTCCTTTATGGGTATGAACTCCAAAGTTACCTTGACAAAGAATGACAAGAATCCAATTGTCCCTTCACGGCATAAATTCTAGCATTAACATCTCTCATCACATAAGCCTCAAGAAAATGATTAATACTCTTTCACCTTTGAAGTAGAGTGTATTTAAATACAGCAGTAACTCAGGAGAGAAAAGAATGGAAAGAACGTTGAAAGGCAATCCAAGGGATCTACAGAGGATCTGCTATGGCTGCTTCAGCAGAGCAGCTATTCTGAAAAGCTTAGGAACACAAACAGCACACCTTGTCTTAAAGGATGTGTGTGCCAGGTGTCAAGTTTATGAGCAGGAACTATTAAGAAAATTTCTGCATTTATTGGCATTTTAAAAACATCATCAGACCATTGAAATATATAGTTTAGATTTCCTGAGCTTAAGACAAAGTAAAGAGGGACAGGAAGGGAGTAGAAAAAGGAGTCTTGTGCCTACACTGAATTAGATAATGGTTTTATAGCTACCAACTGCAGTATCTTGGAGCACTCCTCAGGATACTCTTTTCTTGTACCAGCAGGCTCTCACAATTACATTTGCTTCTTCAGAAGTCACTTCCTGAGGGGAGCTTTCTTTTGAAATTGCCATAGTCTTGCCTTCCATTGCCGTACCTGGGTGCAAACATTTGTCTCTGGCTGCCCTCAAGCACAGAGGACACAGGAAATCAAGAGCACTTTGGATACATTTTGAATTTAAGGGGATGTTTACAATATAGAGTGCTAATAAGAGGTTTTGTAAAATGGCAAACACTTTCCTACTTAGAAGCCCTCAGACCATCTATTCTGTTGAGAATTATAACAGCTTTTGTATAATAAAGCAAGACCTTGGGATGGAAAATGATCCCTTTGACTTTTTTTCCAGGACAATCTCAATTTTTTGGTGGTGGATACTTTATGATACCTTGGAACTGAGAGTACAAGAAATCGCAAAGTACAGCACAAAATTGAAGGGCCTTCTGAACAGGTATCTAAAAGCCCCTTCATTTTGTTTGATACTGTCTTTCCCAAATACTTAATCAGCCTTATAGCAGCTAGAGATCATCCTGTAGAGTAGCCCAGTCAGAGGCAATGACAGCCAGCTGTCAGCAGAAGAGGACAAATTAAAGGACAGATTCTGTCTTTTGGCTTGTAAAATTATAACAAAGGCAGGCAGGCAGAGAAACAAGTGACAATTGTGACATTTCCCCCGAGTACTACTGTGTCGAAAATGAGTCACGACTTACTTAGAGAAAACAGTATCTATAAAAAGGGTTAAACAAATTCCTTAGGAAATGAACTTATCAAAAAGAGAGCATTTGACACTGTGTCATACCAGACAACTGCACGAGTGTTTTATTTGAGAAGGTCTTTTGTGTCAGAATGCAGTGGGAGAAGTGCTTAGAACTTTATTTTTCTTCCGAAGTATAGGAAGAGAGAAAGAGAGAAAGGGGAGAAGGCAGGAAGGCGTTGTGCTTCTTCAAAATGCAACACCTGAGAAAGCATTAGTCTTTTTCTTGTCTCAGGGACTGACTGTATATTTTCTCACCGATGCTCCTTTCCTTTTTCCCTAACAGCGATTAGCAGTGACATATCTACTCTGTAGGTATAATTTTGGTGGCTGACTCACTCAACCACACACCGGCTGGGTCAGGATTAGCTGTCTCCTCCAGTAGCAAGTCTACATGTTTTCCAGGTAATTATACAAACAAATCACATGTCATAAGTAAAAATGATAAAATAGAATAAGAAAGTCTAGACTCATAGAGTTGTATATTATGAAAGCCAATAATTCAGAAACAGATTAAGAAATCAGCATGCAATGCCTGAAGACAAGTTTATACTGTTAAGTAATAAATCCAACAAGGGTTACAAATCTATGGTTATCTCCTTGTTTTGTCGAGGGAGGTTCTGGTGTACCCAGAGACAAGTGTGTGGCTCTGAACTAAGGAGATCTAGAATCAGCTTAGTTTATCATAAAGGATATAAAAGCAAGAAACAGTAACCACTGAAGAAATTAATACTTCCCAAAACTGTGTGAATCACCCATCTGCATAGATTAAAAAAAAACAAACAGAAACAACAGATATTAATACCAGAAAACACTCTTGTTCTCTCATTGCAAACAGATGAAGCCTTGCAAAGTATTTCAATACAGTTCTTCCCAGTAAGTCAGGTAATATCAGCAATACACAGCCAGGTCATCAAACTTCCATGATATCTAGTAAAGCTTAATTGCATGCATGCTATCAAATACAGAAATTTGCACTGAGAACTATGGTTTAGAAAAGGGTACAAGCACTACCTCACATCCTTACTTCTATTCCTGGAGATACTGTTTTGGTTTTATTATGTGAAAGAACTACAAGCATGCAGCCAGTTTTTTGAAAAAGTGTCATTCCTCTCTCTTCAGTTCTTAATAGTGAGCAATGCAAGCACATCTGATTTACTGAATAACACAGCTCTCTGGCTAGCAGCTAGTCTCTCCATTTTGCCCAGTTTTTGCAGAGACCTTTTGACCTCTGATTCTCATTTTCCCCACAATCAATTCATTTTACACCAACAGTCTTTCAAGAAATTCCCCATATGAAAACTGGTAATTCTTACTAAATAAAATGGATTTGGGATCAAGGCAGTTCTTTAGGGTCAGTTTGGGCTGAATTCTCTGAATTGTATGTTTCTGCCTTCTAATTTCCTTCAGAAAAATAATGAGACTATTTTTAACTACCTGTACTCTTTCCTATGCACTTGCAGCACAGCTGCTCTCCATTTGTTTTAATATTATAAAGCCTGAGAAATCATACTCTCCCAGACTTCTGAGATTGTGGTTCATGCTATGCCTGAGTGCGATGCACTTTCTCTACACACAGTAGCACCCAGCATATTTGCTCTCCACTGACATACCTAGTGTCCCTTTAAATACACAGATTAGGAGATTTTATACACATTAATAGATTAAAACCCATCAGCACCTGTAGCAATTCTACTTAAATTGAAACTGTATTTCCTAGACAGTACTTTCCACTTGCAATTGAGGTGACAAAATCATGGATCTTTATCATCTACTTCTAAGATTCACATATGCTCCCTCTTTTTTCTGAGTATTCCATATAGAGTCTGTTGACAGCCTGTCTACATGAATACTGAGCAACTCAGAGGATAAGAGGGATGAAGGAGAAAGCTTTGGTTTGTGCCCAATTTGAAAGGGAGAAACTCATTTAAAGGCCTTGTTAACTTTTATAGCAGCGTTTGGACTTGACTCTGGATAAGCATTTAATTTTTATACTTGGGACTATGCCAGAAGTCTTTAAGATTCCTTTTGAAAACTGCCAGATCACTTTATCAGTTTTTCATCTTCTAAAGTTAGTTGTGAGGTGGGTTGCTTTGCATATTGAGTTTGAAAAACAAGTCATGAATGTTGATCTCTCTCCTTGCTTCCTCTTTCAGTGACTCTGCTGGATGTCTGCTACGGTAAGGAGGAGGAGGCAGGGTTGTTTGGTTTGTTTACTAAGAACAAAGGAAAGATTTTGACTTAATAAACAGATGTGTTATATGTCATGAAATTGAGTAGGTGTTCTCCATACTTCAGTATTAGCATATCTACATATCAGGGCCTTTCTTTTTTTGGCATCTTGCTGAAGAGCTGACAGAACTGTGGTTCCGTCTGTTCGCTCCAGATTCATTAATGGATATGTATTTTTTAAATTCTGCAGGAGGGCTATTAGGGGCTTATGGATCTTGAATGTTCCTAATTTAATATTCTCTAAAATTAAATTAATATTTAATGCCTTCCTTCTAGAACTCCTAATCTGGTGATATGGTTTAGGTGGCTTAAATGAAATACTCTTATTTTGAAATTATTGTTTCCAAGCAGTATTAATGTCGTGGGAAATACAACGGTGAATGGTCTCATGTATATCCTTTGTCTGCCTCCTCTGGAGACCAAAGATGTTATTTTATGCTTTGTTTGTTTTTAAAATGTTAGCAATAGTCTACCACTTTTGTCTTTTTGATAATAGCATTGTTTTGCAAATCTGATGATCTTTACAATGTTGTCTGCTTTTATGAAGTCTAGTTTACTTCTACTGTCAGCCAGACTCTGGAACATTTCCTGAGGTCATTCTGTAGAGCTGTGCTCCTTTATGCTTTTTACTTCCCTTATGAAGTAGGCCACTGTGCTCTGCCAGAGGGCTCACTTCTCTCATACCAAGCAGCAATTCCTACATGCTGTTTGTTTCTGCAGGTTTTGAAGTACCTCAGTAGCTGGAGAAGGACAGGGGATATGATGAACATGGATTATGCCTGCTTTATTTCAGAGCTAAAAACTCAGCCAGTTTGTAAAAGATTTGCACAAACAGCTCACAAAAACTGCAAGGAATTCTTGTGTGAAGATGTGCATTTTTGAAATTTGTCTCCATCCCACATTCATACACATGCTTTGCTTTCATATGCAATGACTATGGTAACTCTTCTCCTGCTACCAAGAAAAAGAGAAGACTCCACAGTGCAGGGCAGAATAAAGTGGTATTTAATGCTCAATAGATATGAGTTGACAGGGAAGTCACATCTGTTACTCAGGGTGAGACAGTCTGATTATTCAGCATTTAACTCTGCACAACACAGTCTGACTTCAGAATAAGTCTAAGAGTTACTTGTTTTAGGAAGCAGTCAGGTAAAAGAAGTAATTAATTACAGTTTATAAACAGAGAGCCCGGGCCACCTGTCCTGCAGGCTGTAGGTCTGCCTGCTTGACCTCACCTAACACTGTGCCTGAGGTATTAGCTAAACCTAAGGACAGAAGCCCAGCTACAGCTAGGAATCTTTAGCAAAGAGATGCACCTGTTTAACAAAATAACTCAGAAAAAAGCACAATACAGTTTATGAATCTAAAATGAATATGAGGCCATTTGATAAAAGAAAAGCAAAGTCGTTGTTTTACAGCTAAATCTTTTGAAAGCTGCTGTAACCATTCAGGCGAAACCCAACTGTTTACAGAGTTTTGACTGTTAAGAAATCACTCAGCTTCATCTTCAGTGAGAACTTGTCTGGGCATTTCGCTGGATTTCCTGAAATACCAGAAACAATACTGCAATAACAAGTTTCCTTTGAGGACTGAAAAAGAAGCCTGGGCGCACCCTCTGTTCTAGAAAGACACTTATTACAATCTGTAGTAAGGACGATGAGGGTGGTTCGATGAATCCCCTCTCACCATGATGACAGATGTGAGGCACTTGAAGGCATTTGGTTCTCCTGCACACACACACAGAATGCACGCTCACTCCCAGCAGCCACTGTACACTCACACATCAGTGAATGCTCGGTTTTCCTAACAACCATCAGTGAATGGCTGCAGGGAGAAAAGAGCATTTCCAGTAATTTCTTTTGCTATTTCACACTAGTTACTGAGTGCAAATTATGCAAGAAGTTAACTGTGTTAACTCTCCAAATTATTACTAGTCACTCAGCAGATCTGACATCCACCCCAAAGGAACACATCAGCCTCCTACTGACTGCAAGTGAATGGAAGTAGGCACTTATCTGTTCTTTATTCTCTCTCCAGTCAAAGACTTATGATCATCTCACAGAAATTAAGGGAAAAAATACTAAGCCATTAGATAAGAAAAGAGTGAAAGAGGCAAGCAAAAAGGGTCAAAAGAGATACAGAAATTTGATAGTCATGAAAAGAAGCTGAGCAAAAGCCATTTCTGTCAAGCCTTAAAAACGTTTTTGTTAATATGTACATAAGTGGTGTAGCAATGGCTGTTGTGTTCCTGAGAACTACAGGGACCACATGGTTAATCTTGTTTTCACATATCCCTTTAACTAATTAAAAAATCAGAAGCTCTTTTCAGAGCTTGGTATTTTTAATATGCTCAGCTAATGAAATTAACTCTAGAAGAAAAGCATTTCAGAGAAGGCTGTACCCTGTCCACACTATGAAACGTACTTGATGTTATTTTCTATTCTAAATCCCTTCTGTGTGGAAAATAGAAGAAGCAAACAGAAAGAATCCACCCTCTTTTTGCTCTGTGCGAAGCCGTGCCTTTGAAAAGGGACACTATTTCTCCCAGAGACAACATGTACAGAGTTGTGTTAACATTTAAAGATTTACTAGACAAAGGTGACTCAGTTTCAGCAAAACTGGTGTTACTCTACCTCTGCTGACTGATGATGAACGTTTTCACATCTAAGTCTGGAGGGAGAGCCAGCAGTTGGAAAGAAAAGGCTTACTACAGTGTCATTCCTCCTGTTAACCTCAAAGAAAACAGTGGGAAGAATAATAACCCTGAGACACAGTGTTCTGCCACTTTATGGCCCCAGTATTAGAGCATCATTAAGATTATTAATGACCATCTTCTGATGGCAATATTGTGGAAATGTAAACACAATGGCTGCCTTCATAGGTTCGTCAAAGCTGAGAAGTATCAAAAGTGAGAACAGTACTGTAAAGTTTGTGTTCTATATGAGTGGGAAGGATTAGATCAGCATACTCGGTGCTAGACATCATTCTAGGCAGGAATTAAATCCAGAGTATTCCTGGGTATGTGTACAAGATGGCATGAATGCCCTGAATTTAAACACATATCAGTGTTCTTTTGCCTAATCTGTAGTCACAGGCTTGCTAAAGCAAAGAAATCACCTGGCTAACATAAATCCACTTGTTTGGAACAGTTTCCCTTTGGTGCATGGGACACAAATACCCCAGACATGAACTGAGTTACTCCTTGTGTATTCCATGAATCCCGGCAGGAGGTTATTACAGTGAATGAATCACAGTTATATATAAAGACCTGTGGGACAGACGTGAAAGGACAGAATACTTTGTCATCAGAAGACTTGCTTACACTAATGTATTTACATGCACATGGTGTGGTGTTTTGTCTCTGATCAATTTTAGGTTTCATATGCACTCCTCAATAAAATGTTGCATGCATGCTGATATTGCCTGTCTTGTATTCTGTGGAATTGAAGAGATCAGAGTAGTATTTAAAACATATTTCCCATTGGACCTTATTTCCTGATAATTGCATACCTCAAAGAACAGAGGCTGTCTGGCTAATTTGAAGTATGAGTAATGTTCACACTGCTTGTTTTCACACTCAGCTTTTTAGATCTTCCTTTTTAAGCCCTGGTCAGGTACAGACATCCCCCCAAACAGTCAAACATTAATTTTTAACTGCTAGAAGTTCCAATGCCTGCAAAGTATTTTCAGATCTCCATCATCCTATTAAAAAATTCAATGGCAAAAGTCAATATCTTCCTGAATGAAGATACCAACCTGCTTCAAGGATGAGAGGAGAGCTGTAGAAAGGAAACCTGGACTGAGAAGCAGCCACCTGAAAGGACTCCTCACAGGACCAAATGTGCTTAGCAGTGCCCAATCAGAGGGCTCCTTTTGCTTACATAAACACTTATTGAACTCTAGAACTATAGCAAAACTGTTGAAACAACATACTTAGAAAAGTCTTAATCTCACCTGTGAATTCTTGTCTTTTAAAACACAAGTGGTTCTGTGAATTTTTGCATATAGTGCTATTTCCTCACTGCATGGATCTACTTGAACATAAAGAAAGGACTCTGTATACAAGAATGTCTACAGCAAGCTGTAAGCCACAAAAAACATTACAGATAGCATGTCTGCTTAAGCTGTAGAACCTGTTTAATAACATAGAAGCAAAATCTGCTAATTGTGCAGTTTGTTACAAAGGATGCAAATTATAGTCCACATGCATCAGATATTACTAATCAGGTATGAAAATGGGTGTGGGAACACTTTTAAAAATTCATTACATGGGCTTGATTGCATAATACACCAGCATTCTGTGTTTGTAGGCTGAATAGCTGCAAGACTGAACTATGTGAAGACACCTCGGGGCTGTTGTGTAAGGAGCCAAAATTTGAATTAGAATTCAAGCTTCATTTTTTACTTCAAAAGACAATACACTGATTTATCCTTGTTTCTTAGATAAGCCTTTGATTTGAAATGTTAAGGTAATATCAGTAAAAATCATTCAAAGTTATGATAATGCACTACTAAATCCATATCACTACTGCCAAGTACAGACTGTGCTTCAAGTGAACAGAATTCCTTTCTTACAGGTATATGAACGTAAACATAAATAAATCCAAGTGCACAAACAGAAACATTTCTTACACTTCAGATAAAGCTATATGCAAGGCTTAGATATGAACACGTCAGTGTTCACTCTTGTTGAAGGCTGCTTCAAAATGTAATACATCCCTTGTGATGAGCAATAATTACCTTTATCTTCATTTGTGAGAGAGGCTTTAATGCTTCACCTGATCTTATCTTACCAGATGAATTACAGGCCTACCATGTTCATGAATTAAAGGCAATCATCTCTCTTTACTATTATGAGACCTGAGCTTGGGTGAACCACATACTGCACTGAGACAAGCAATGAGCTGGGTCACCTTGACATCTTGTTGTGGCTTGCCTCTTCATTTTCTTTTTCCTCTGAATCTGCTTTGCCTGTAATGTCCAGTATAGTATACTCAAACTCAGCTGCCTGAAGGGCTACAGCCCGCACCCAGCTGGCAAAATCTTATGGACTTGCAATTCACGAGTTTCTTCCATCGTTATGGCACTCCTCACAGCTCCACATCTTTGCCTGGATTTCAATCTGATGTCAGAAAAAAGGGCTCACTGACCTGAACATCAGTTTGACTCTTTTACAGAGCAGATCAAAAGCCCCAGCAGCAGCTGGCTGGGAAAACTGATTTGAGGAAGGCTTCAGGACCTCTTGGGAGGACTTTGTCGTTCTATTGTTTTAAGTGCACAGTTATAGCATGTTATTACACTTATCCTTTTGTGTAAATTGCTTACACAAGTGCCTGGCTGCACACATTTAATATCTGAAGTATTAAAGACTTTATGTTAGGAAAGGCTATCGGTGACAAACAGGTAGCAATAGCAGAGGTTATCTTATCTGAAACTCTGACTAATTATGAAATAGATACAGGAGAGATGACTTGCTTTGACTTACCATGCATCGTTGAAGAACTCAGGATGGTAAGGTAGCTGGATTCACACTTCTGTGATTCAATATCCAGGTCTCCAATTTTTAAGATCAGGCGTTTTCCCTGAGGTACTTGGATTTTCTTTTCACAAAGTGTGTAGTTTGGATATGTCCCGGGATAGTTCTTGGATGCCAGGGTCCCGCTGTCCTGATACATCACCACATGCCCACATCCATCTCCTGCAGTAGAAGGAGAACCAAGGAAGAAAAACAAAATATATTCCTCAATTAAAAAAAAAAAAAAGTAAGAAGATGCTGACCACAAAACCATCTCAAATGCATTCCACCTTCTTAAAAAGTATTTTGTAATTCTCCACCTCAGTTTTACAGCTGTAGGAAAACAGGTAATTAAAATAAATGGAGTCATATTTATCTTGCAAAACAGTAGCAAAAAGGGTTGGAAATGCAAATTAGAGTATTTGACAGTTCTGTATAAACAGAGACTCTGGTTTTGATTTACAGCCAAAGCCTACTGAAACCTTAAGGATGCAATTTCACATGTAATGGGTAGGATCCTTCCTCAGTTTTCTCCCAGTTATCATTCCACACTATTTCTGTGTAAGGAGCCATCAGGCAGAGAGCAACTGAATCATGCATGGATGCACAGACATGACCTAACCACATACTGTCACAGTCCTGACTCATCTTACTTTCCTGTTGGTTTTCTTGCTCTGCTTGCACAATGCAAAAAGCACTGGGGACAAGGTAAACACAAATGGTGGGATGGGTGTCCTCAGCAAAATGCGCAGGCTACTCCATGGCAGAGTTCCTAGAGAAATCAGCACTGCTTTTCACTGGTAGCAGGGAGAGAATAAGTGTTTGCCCAGCCCAGCCCAGCCCAGCATGGGCAGAGAATTGGTACTGTGGCAAAGTGGATTTTCATGGCAAGGGGTGAGTTCAGGTTTGGAGCAGCTGCAGAAGCATAGGACAACAGGAAAAGGTCCATGAAAATACAGGGGGGACGTGGGGACTGACGTGGAAAACAGGATGCGTCTACAGAGGGGAAGGAAGCAGGTGACAGATAGGAGACCTTGACTACTAGAGGAAGAAATTCTTAGTGAACTATTTAAAAGTGTACCAGTAATGTATAATTTATGTTTTAAAGCTAACTTATTTCATTATGCTGAACCTTGAAAAAATGGATTACATTATTACATTAGTGAAACCGGTGCCACATCTGTGTATGTGTAGCAGCCCTCAGTGTTATGTCAAGTGGAACACAGCAACTCTTTCTATAGGGATCTTGAATGCTGTTGCCCCTTTACCACTACAAAATCAAAACTAATTCTAGAGGTGTTAATACAACAGAATCTGGAAAAGCTGGGAATTCGTTTTTACTTAGAATTTCGCTTTTGGAGATGTTTTGGTTAAGTCATTTTGATCTGGCTGTTTTAATTACTACCTGAGTTTTCTTTCACAAACACTCAAAAGAACAAGCTTCAGATTTGATAAGACTGTTGACATGTGAAAAGCTAGAAAAGACTTATTGATAAAAATGGGTACCATTCTGGCAGCTGGGGTGAAGGTGGCATGCTGTGCAAAGGTAAGATCCAACATATCAAATGCCTTGCAACTATATAATTATACTGCCGTTTCATGAATCTCACTCAACTGCTTATTCACAGGCAACAGCATTTATTTTGAAGCATTATCATTACTTCTGGCTTTGTTGCCTATTTAATTCTGTCACAGGTTCATGCTCAGAATAGAGGTGAATAAGAGACCTTATATATTATTGAATCTAACATCATATCACCAAGAAACACACTAAAAATGGTTTCTCGGATCTCTCTGTTGACATATTTTTAAAAATACCTGTTGTTAAGGGTTGTTTTCCTAGCTCCTTTGATTTTAAGATGCATAGGAAAATGCTAACAACAAAAGGCAAATCGGTCCCTTGAGAAAAATCGCCCTTTTAATGGAAACTTTTCTCAGCAGAATTAAAGTATAAGGAGAGATACAGTACATATGCTGTCAGCTTTCTTGACCAAGGGAGGTGCAAGCATTGTGAAATCAGACTGCTTCCAGCAGGATATGGGACAATCTGAGGTGTGTGTAGTAAGAAAGCTATCTACGGTCCTTATTTAATCCTTGTGTTTCTACCAGTAAGCATTTATTTTAGTTGAACTGCTGAAAACCAAGTGACTGCAGTCTGGAGTTTGATTTGCAACTTGTCCTCATTGTAGAGCAAAAAGGGAAAATAAAGGGAAAAGTTACACAGCCACAACAAGATATCATGGGGATGAGCTCCTTAAAACCAAAAGTCCAATGTTTGCCTGGCTTTCATCTCAGTGGGTTTGTTCTGGCCTGCGCCACCTCAGTAAAACCTCAAGGATTCTAAGTGGTACAGCTCTTCTCACAGTGCTGAAAAGACATCGTTATCACAGTGAGATGCTGACAACCGTACAGGTCACAGAGCACATTTCTGCAGAAAGTGTACAAGGAAAACTGCAGACACCTCAGCCCGCTGTCCTCCTCTTTGCAGGTTATACAAGGTCTTGTCCCCAGAGAAACTCCTTTTTTAAAAATCTTTGAGGCAGCACTGAAATGTAATAAGACCAGAACATCTTTAGAACTAAGAGAGCGTAAGTGCTATTTTCCAGCTTTTCAACTGTGTAATGTGGGAAGGACAATCATTCAGGCACTATAGCTGATGAGAGGAAAGCACAGCATTATCCTGAACCTGTGAAGTCCCCCAGTGCCTCTGCTCTGCCTGTCTGCCTCAAAGGAAAAGGTCAGGGCAAAAGTGCATCTGTAGCAGGAGCTGAAGCAATGCCCCAAGTCAAGCCAAGCCCCAGTAACTATCGCTTCTAACTCCAGCGCTACATTTTGACTTTCTCAGCAGGATTACCAGAGCAAAGAAAAATGCTTGAAATATGCTTGAAAATGCACACTAGGGAAGGAGTCTGGAGTCACAGAAGGAAGGCAGAATAAAACTCTGGTTCAGGTAATTCATTTGAAGACATTTAATGACTACATTTAGGAAAAAAAAAATTATAAATGTAACTTACTGTTTATCAAAGGCTCAGAAATTGAGGAAATAGAAAGGAATTGAAAATATATCCTTTCTTCATCTTTTCAAATAAAAAAAATGTGAACAAGTCTATTATAAGTTTAGGTTTTATTGTTATTTTCTACATTAAATTTTGTTTTTCCATAGAAATGCATTGACCAAACCACAAATACATTGAGTCTTACATGCAATGGTTTAAATTCCTCATACCATTCTTCTTTCCTATAGGCACAGCTCTTGTGAATGGAAATAGGTGTATTTAACCAGTCAATTCAATGCAGGGTTTCTTCTAACTCTAAGTTTTCATTTAGCATTGCTTTTGGGAGCTGCTTTCTAGCACCCTATTGGGAAGCAGTTAATGGCCTTGCCACAGACATCCCAGTTTCATGGCTTCCCACTGGACTGAAGCTAAGCAAAATATTTAAGCAGAAGGTGTTCACCAGCCAGAAGACCAAAACACACTTAGATTTCATAAAATCTCCCCTCAGCACCAGCAGTTACTAAAAGCACATCAAATATGCTTTAGAAACTGCATTCTCATGGGCATTTGAATGAAGAGCAAGATTGCAACCACTGCACGGGGGGCCATTGATCTACACTCAGGTTGCATGGGAGATCACACAACACTGGAAATAAAATTGTTTACCACAAAGATAAAAATAGTTTCCTGTGGGAGAGGGTGGAAATATCTGTACTCAACCATAACCAGCTCCTTCTGCTGCAGAAGATGAGCTCCCTGCTTGCCCCTTGTCTTTGCCGAGGGTGATGCATATGTCCAGCCTGGGTCTCACCAGAGGACATCATGGACCATGCTATTGCCCCTGTGGAGAGGGCAAGGGCACGTACCGGTGTCATTGGATGCCTGTATGGTTAATGTGTGCAGGTCAAAGTAAAGGAAGTATCCCCAGGCAGCCATGTCTGGACTTGGCCTGGCCACACTGGCTGGCACATGGAGGAACGTAAGTGATAAAAACTGCGCCCACAAATAAGCACGTGAGCTGCCCACAGGAATATCCCCGCACACACATACTGTGCCTCGGAAGGGGACAGCTTCAAGAAACAGCAGTGGTCTCAGAAACAGCAGAGTTGAATCTCTCTGGAAATAGCTCCAGTTCCTCACAGTGCCCTCCTGCCATCCAGTACTACCTGGGTGGCTGCCTCATTGCTCCTGCCTCCTCCCACAGCCAGCTCACAGGCTGAACCCCAGGCTTGCACCCCTGGGCTTGCCCACCCCTGCTATACAGCAGTGCTCTGCCCTTGGGGAAGAGGCTGTTCTCACGTAACTGCTACAGAATCCCTCACGTACTGCAGGTTTTATGAACAATGTTTATATTGCCAACTACAAAACGGTTACAAGGCATGATATCAAAGTGTGCTTTCAAAAGCTCTGCTACAATATCCTGGCAGAAAGCAGCTGCCTTTTTCATCCTTCTGACTCACGTTCACTAAGCAATTAATATCAGGCTTGGCCTCACTCCAGTGCTAAATATGTGTTATACCCAAGCATGCTCGGGCACACAGCCGCACACTCCACTATCCTCTGGGTGCAAGCATTTCTCAGCTGGTTACCAGCCCCTACTGCCACTCAGCCACGGCTCCCCTCCCAAACCAAGAAGCCCCCCCAGTGCCATATTTCCCTCTCTGCCCCATTCCTCCTGTCTGGATGCCAGCCTGCCTGCATGCAGGTAACTGGGACAAGGTGACTACTATCCCCCAACATTTTTCTGCCCACACAGAGGCCTGAGCAGAGAGCTGCCAGCCTGCTCTCCTCCTGCTACCGAGAACACAGAGCTCATCTGCCAGATTCTATATTCCGGATTCAGCCAGAAGTCAGTGTTTTCTGAAGAGCTACAGCTACAGGAAGATGTGGACAAAGCAAGGAAAATGCCACTGGATCGAGCAAAAAGTTTTGCTGATAATCCCCAGCAAAAGCATGAATTCATCTCATCATCCATTCTCTGCCCCAAAGTAGTAAACTCCAGCTCAAAGACACAGTAATAACTGTTGCAAAAAGGCTCTGCACCCATTTCTGAAAGAGTTAAGCATAAAAGCAGATGAGTACCGAAAAAAGAAATTAGACTTTTCCAATCAGACCTGTGCCTTCCTTGATCACATGGGATAGGACAAAAGACCTGGGAAAACCAAGATGTTTTTTCCAGGCTCCATCCAAATCTATGTTGCAGTCTGACAACTCTAAATTTAGGTCTTCATATAGTTTCTACTACCTTTGTCACCAACAGATGAATGCATGCTGCACACTAAGTGGGTTTGTGCTCCCACTGCTTTGTGAGTGATTCAAACTCAGCGTTCAGAGGCTCACCTCTAACCCGTCCACCAGCTAACCTCATCAGGAGCACTTGGTCTTTGCTGCAGCACTGTCATGAAAGAAAGAAGTCACCGGGTGACCAGGACCTAAAACCATCACTTTTCCAGAGCATGACCAAATCTCAGACCTCTCTGCTTTTCCTGGCAATGGCCTCAAGTAGCTAATAAAAATGAAGGGCAGTGTCAAACCAGTCCTCCACCTCCTGGTGGTGTTGGTGCCCAGATGCTATTCACATTAGCTGAGCAGCTGGCCAGGCCGTTTGTATAAGGAAGTATATAAACCCACAGCAGTGTTTTTCAGAAGTCCAGCTTTAGATTCTTTACAGCATTTTGTGGATGCAAGTCTACAATCCAAAATACAAAAAAACTATTGCAATCTTTCTGAATTAATATTAATACACTTTCAAGGAAACGAGTACCCCACTTATGCCCTACTGCAAGTGAAAAGATAAATAATGATGATGTAAACTCCTTTCTTTGAATTGAACTCTCATTTGTTTGACTCCATAGGGTCCCCAGGAAACATTTTAATGCCTGCACTGCAGCTGTTCCCCACAACACCTGATTTGCTGCCAAAGCCAAACATGCAGGAGGTGGGGAGTGCTGGGAGGGGGCAGAGGGTAAGAAGGGAAGGTAGAGCAGTGAAAGAAACAAAGAGACATTGTAGAGTGCTGATTTCGTAGCCCAAATTATTTATTTATCAACTTCAAAGGAATGAGAAAGCAGTAGGAGACCAAACAATGTGTTTTTTTCCCTCTTCCTCATAGACATTATTTACTGTAATGTCTCTCTTAAAGTAGCAGTGAGAATGCAGCAGATGATCTCAAACTGGTTCCACAGAGATTCTATAAATCACAGATTCCTACCCCATGCTCAGCTGTGACCACCTCCACAGCCATTTGGCATGGCTGGGGGTTAGCCTTCCCCAGGGCTTGCAACAGCCTCTAGGGATGTCCTGCCTTGAGCATGTATAGGAAGTCACTGTGGTAACCAGTACAGTTTCCACCATCAAGTATATATACTTAAAAAAAAACAAAACAAAAAACTAACACACACAATCCTTTTTATGTTCCTTACCTGGCAAAGTAGCTTCCAATCACATTGCCATTTTTCAAAATTAAAGAGGTTTTCAGCAGTACTTAAGACATGCATACATATGGCAGCAGCTAGGGAAATCCTTATAACCACACTGACCTCAAAGGCAGTTACTTCACTGGACTTCCACAAACAACCCTGCACTTTTGCAGAAGTTTGCAAAGACAAAAATCTCATAGGATTTCTCATTTATTTAAATGCTAAAATGTGAAAAAGAAAGCAGAAATCTCCCATTGAACAACTTCTTCCACCAACAGAAACCCATGTTTCACTGAAGAATCAACTTTACACTCTGCATTCAGGCCTATAAACTTAAAAAGGAGTAGAATAAATCTCTACTAAAGTAACATAAATATGAACCAGAACATCACAAAGAAACTCTTCCAGTTTCTCTGTGTCTGTACAGATTTGATTAGTTTTGCCACTCCATCATTTAACCTTCCAGAGACCAACCATCTCCTCTGTATATGTATCTTAGGGACTGGTGTCACGATGAAGCCTAGCAACACCTGAGTACATCAGTATGAGAACGAGTGACAAGACCATTCAGATTGCCATAGAAATCACAGAGCCAGAAAGAGAACAGCAGGTAGTCCCTTTCCTCTGAATTCTTTATGAGGGCACTGAATTAAGAGGTTGCTGAATTCTGGAAAGAACAAGATCCTGCAACGTCTAAGGGGCAAGCTTTATACAAGACTTTAAATAGCATCACATAGTTCTCTCACTTTGCTTCTGTTAAATATCAGAAGTAGTAGCAAACTAAGTTTATCTTTTCATGATAGCTATCTGGTTTCATCACAATCTGTGAAAGACAGGCAGTACTGGAGTAGATGTCAAAAATAAGCAGGCTTGAGGCACTGCTTCCAGGACTTAGGCAGAATATCCAAATGTAGTCCTACAGAGAAGCGAGCTTCAGCACTGGAATTTGCTTTTCAGCATTCTAAATACAGCAATCTTGAGGCTGTGGGTGTGAGAAAACTTCTCTATGCCTTTCTAACTGCTACAACAATAAAGAATTTACTTATTTATTTATTCACTGTGTAGCTGCATTTAATATTTATCAATGCCGTTCTTTTACAATGTGACATATTGCTGTGACTTGTCACCTCAACATTTATTAGCCTGCATGGTTTTGGGAGCAGATGTGAGAATGGATTTAGAAATATACAGACGTTCCAGAGGAACTGTAAGTATAATGCCCCCATTCTGCAAAAATGGAGGTTGAATTTGTTTTTCCTCATCAGATATCTGCCTCCTTTCAAATCCACATCAAGGTGTACATCCTCCATGGCAGAGGTGTTGAGAAAGTGCTGTGAATGCACAAGCACTTGGTTTGCTGGCTGTAGCTGCACCCAAGGGAAGAACCCTGGAGGGCAGTTAGTAAGGGGAAGGGGGTTGTGCTACTGGGAAGACCTTGGTGGAGCTCCAGTGCCATAAAGGTGATGGTGGGAGCATCCTGTCCAGAACATCTCAGCAATGTGAAATAGAACCTCATGGGCTTGATGGTTCATTCTTCTATTAGGGCAACTCCAACAGTTCCTCTTATTTGGGACAAACATGTAGTGGCATTTCTATCAAGAGCTTTTCAGGCAAAGTAGGAAATGCTAATCTTAACTGAGAGACATATCATATATATGCAAATTGCTTGCTCTACTTTCTCCATCTGTTTTTTTTTTTTTTTTTTTTCCCCCCCCCCCCCCAGGTTCTGTCTTCGCTATGCTTTACTGGAGATTAACTTACAGTATTTTGCACTGAACCAGCACTGTGTGGGAAACATATGCTGCAAGCTCAGGGCCAAACTCGATTACTAGGTGGCACAGGAATAGGAATATTCACAGCCATGGAAAGGATTGGCAAACCCACAGGGACAGGAAATTTGGAGACTTAAGTTTAAAAGGAGAGGCTGGAGCAGTTCCTGTTAAGGTAGCAGGTGGGAAGGCAAGATTTCTAAACCCCTTTAATTTGGGAAATGTCTGAACACAATAGGATGAACCCCCTTGCCTTGTGTTTTTACCATGTAATTCCCTCGTTAGTGTGATACAAGCCAGGAAAGACTGTCAATTACCAACAGTTAAGGCTGGTCTCTTTTCTTGAAATCAAATCTGTCCTGGCTTACTAGCAAGTCAGACATTTGCTTTCTTTTTTTTTTTTTTTTTCTTCCCTGTATGACTGGATTGAGTACGTGATTTGTTGCGAGATGTAACTGAATGGACAACAGAAATCACCCTTTTCGTTGAAGCAAATTATGCAAGCTCTACTTATCCATAAGTTAAATATTTCATGAGAAAATTGTTTTTTGAAGGAAACAATAATCATCATTAATTCACAAGACTCAATTTTCTGTTCTGCTTTTTGACTCAGCCAACCTAACTTCTAGGAAACCAGCACTTTCTATCATAAATACTGCAGTCTTAGCAACAAGCAGTTCTCTATGTTTCCAATAGTAATGGAAGTAAAAATGAACTGAACTAAGAGACACCCATGCAGTCAAAGATGCACACCACCAGGCTTCTAATCTGGAGCACTGAAGGTAAAAAAAAAAAAAAAAAAAAAAATGCCTTCAGTACTCCCATGCCATCAGCCTGCCTGGTACTCATTATCACAGCACTGACCAGAGAGATACACACACAGACTCAGAAAAACATGAAATATTATGGTCGCTGTGGTTTATTGTGGCTACACCTTGCTAGTGGGACAGATATTTCAAATCAAAAAATAAAAATGTAATCAGCCACAATTTAACTTAAGGACTGCATGATTGGTTGTGATGCTGAGTATGAACCACAGCATTGTTTCTACCTCTTTCATATCTTCTGTGATATGATATTGTGAGTCTGTGTAAAATGTATTTGCAAATAGAAGTGAAAAGCAATGCATAAATACCACCCCATGTATACTACTTATACTGCAAACCCACATTTTCCCTTTATTTTACTGGGTTTTTTATTAGTAGCAATCTCATTCTCATGTTTTGAAACAGTATGGTAGAAAGGTCTGCATAGTTTTTCACTAATCTTAAGAGAGTGAATTCTTCAGCACAGCTGTTCAGCTACTAATTTATTTTGATAAAATATAATTCTACTTTCTACCTAGAGAATGCAAAGACTGAATTTCTCCTGAAAACCAGGAGATTTACTTTCAAAGCACAAGCATTAGCACTTCTTGAGAAATCAGTATGTTCTCAGATACATGTTTAACTAAGCTTCTTCCACCCGTGATAAAATGCTAATTGATCAGCAAGTGCTGACTATTCACCCAGGCTGGAAAACATTATTACCACCCAGGTTTTCATTGCATGTGACACAACACTTTGCATTACAGCTTATCTGCTGAAATTCTGTTTTAAAGCCTTCAGCAGGAGCATAAAGCCTTTGTCTCCCAAGCATTTCAACTGCAATTTCCCCTTCCCTGACACAGGAAGCCTAGTATGAAATAAAACCCTGGCTTTGGGAACAAGCTGAGATGGCAAGGAGGGCAATGACTTGGTATTAGACATGGACCTTGCTGCCAAGTCCTCCCAGTGGAGGAGAACGCTCAGAATCTTCGAATATACATCACAGGTTAAAATACATTTTCCCATAGTTGGAGGATACAGTGGACTTATTTACATTCCAAGCTTTTGCACAGGAAGCATAGCTGACTGTTAAGTGAAAGCAATCCACCAACACAGAAAGGGAATGCACCAGAGTAAAATAGATTTAAGCTTTTTCAAGGAGAGGTGGCACATCCCTATTCTGCACAGCTACCCCAGCTGCAACAACAAGGCTCAGCTGCATAACAAAGCTATTCTGTTTGGAGACGTGAAGAAGCCCACCTATATTTCCAGTGTTTCTAGGCTTCTCCTCATGGCACTGTGAAGAAAAGGGTTGTTTGATTTCTCACAAGACACACAGGCCTTTGTATGGCAAGAGGGATTGCATCCAGAATTTCCCACGTGTTTTTGTAATATGAAATAAAACAAACAAGCACAATTTTAATTCAGTAGACATGAACATCTGGAAGATGACATCAACATAACTTCAGCTTTAATGTCAAAGTGTTAGACTGAAATCCAATACTGTTGAACATTTGTGGTGGGAGTACCAGAAACTTGAACATCGCAGATCAAAGCTGTGATGGAAACAAAGTCTCTGCAGCAGCCCAGGGAAGAAACAATGGTTTGGAGCTCTTCTAAATGTGGGGTAGAGGAATAACACAACAAACCTGTAACTGCACGATGAAATCACTGCAACCGTAGTAGCAGTCTGAGCCCAAACACAGCAGGAAATAAAAAAACAAAGCTCCTGCTTATGGAGGATGCCATGGATCTGTGTTTCTTCCCTTGCCCTGCTCTGCCTTCTTCATTTTTTCTCCTGTCATTCTTCAGGTTCAAAAACACCTTTACCAGAGCCCCATGGAAACAAGCAAAGAGAGGATGGGCTGAATATAATTGTCTGTTCCCTTCTACACTGAAAGACAGCTTGGGCTGCACTGGCAGCAACCACAGCCCAATAGGGAAATGGAAATAATGAACAAGGACACTGAAGCTGGAAATGCTGCTCAGGGAGAAAGCCCCATCATCACCAAACTGAGCCTCTACTTCTTGGAGGGGAACTCCTGAGAGACACGTCCTGGTTCTGCCCAAAGAACTGATGGGCAGAGAGGGAACAGAGGACCAAAATATTTCTTTCGTATAATGCTCTTAGCCCCTAGGCTTAACTAGACAGTGTAAAAATATCCATAACTAGCAGCAGTCTCCCTACATCCAGCCAGCTTCAGAAACACAGCTTCAGCTCTCACAGACAAAATGAAATTTAATTAGTTCATAATTTATTCTGAAAGCAAAACCAGAGATACCTATATACTCTTAAAACTAGTCAAGCTGCTGTTTACCTTATTATCATTTATTTAACTTCACCAGTATATTGTCCCATTTTAGAGTTCCTTAATTGCTGTGGTAACGCTAATTAAACCTCCTGGGGAAGCTGTGTGGTTATTCCTATGTACTGATGTTCATTTTTTTTTATTTTTTTTTTACTGCAGGTAGTTGGGATACAAGACCATTCCACCAAATCCAGTCAGAAGGATTTTATTTTGATTCTATCTGGCTTGTTTTATTCTTAACAGATGGTGAAAACCCATGTGTTGATGAGCACATGCCACAGGAGCACGCCTCGGATATGGTACAGCCAGCCCCACACCTCGGCTCTGTCTGTGCTGAGGAGCTCAGCACACACCATTGCTTAGGATCACACTTCTCTGCACAGTGGGATATCTCAGATGGGCCTTCCGTGCTGTAGCACTTCTGGTATAGAAAACAGCTTTGAGAGGGCATTGTAGGTATTTCTATGTGTAATCCAATAGGGTGACAAGGCCTGGACAAATATAAGTGAATGTATTTTTACATAAGCTAATGAACAAATAATCTGTATGAAATACCATTCACATTACATGAATGTGCAGATAACTCAAGAAAGAGCTTTTCCAAGGCATCTTTTTCTCCCTCCTTTGTCAGTGAGGCTCCCAGCGGCCTCCCTGTCACTGATTTCATTTGAAATACATCCTCTGCTAACCTAAAGAGAAGTACATATAAAGGGCTTAGAGCTATTTATAGCAAAGTCTGTGCAACTGAAAACATGGCAGTTCTCATGTGGTGGGTATACACTGTGCTTATCAAGTGCAACTGGAAAACTGTTGCCTCTGTCTTTAGCAATTCCAGTCAGCACTCACAACACAACGCTAAAGGAGCCAAGGAAGGAAGCAGACATAAGGACAAAATGCAAACAAACTGAAAAAACTACCAATTGGTTATATTCAGAAACTGTGGAGGATGTGGAGTGTGTGTGCAAGATTCATCTCTATCTGCATTGCAAACTGCTGGGAATGGGTACACAGGCTGGATTAGCATTATTGCACCAATATTCCCCAGTATGTGTTCTGTGCAAGCCCCTGAGAACAGGCACTTTCTCTCATACTTACTGCATATGCTGTTATCACACTAAACAACAGCCTTGCCCCAAAATGTTTAAGGGTCTACTGCTCATAAATTCTTCCTACTTAAGAGAAAAATCTGGGCGTTGGGTGCAACTGTCAGCAGACCCAGATATAACGCAGGCAAAGTTCACATTTGGATGCTGTTCTGCAAATCTAATTTATTTCTCTGCTGTGCTTCATTTGAAGTGAAAAGAAAATGAGTTATAGCGAGAGTGACAAATTCAGTCTCGTACTTAATAGGGTGAAATCCCCATTCCTCACATTTCTTTGTACAAACAACCAACACGCAGACTGAAGTCCTACTGGCCAGAATCCGGTTTAAGAAAAGCAATGGAAGATTACTCGAAACCCTGAAGAAGGAAGACTCAGATTCTACTCTGATTTAGATATCCACTGTCCAAAATTACATTGCTCAGCGTCCTGCTCAGTGAGACTAGAAGAAGAACTGGAGAATGGTGAGAAGCAAAGGTAATGTGTTCAGGTCTGCCTTGGCCGTGACCTGCTGGAAAGACACCTTGGGAAAGACCACCAGGACAGGCAAGGCTGTATGAGGCTGGGCAGGTGGGGGATGAGGGCTACGCTTCAGCGGTCAGCCCAGAACTGGCCACTGAAATTACAAGAGGAGCTAAGCATAGAGCAGAATTATAAGGTTCTTCTTTTCCCTTTTATTGATTATTGATTATTTATTAACTTGGAGATATACATCTCCAAGTTATTTATCACTCAGAGCGCAGTCACAGATGTAGTATTTGTCCCTAGGAGAGGCCACTAAGCTTATGATATGTTTTGATTTAAATCAGTTCCCCAACCACTCAGACTTCCTTGTCATCATTCGATGAGCGACAAAATGCCATGTTTCATAGATGCCCTCAGACAACATGTCCTCAACAGACTTACAAGAGCTGCTACCCAGGCTCTGCACAGTCACCTCAATACAAGTTGTGCTATGACTCAATAAATAGCACAGTGGAAAGATGACCTTTCTCTGATTTGATAGACGATACAATGGCAGCCTCATCCTTGTTCTGTAGCATCCCTTGAGATAGACTGAAAATGAAGGCAAGCTGGTTGTGAGAACAGCAGAGTGCACAGCCAGCCAGCTCATAAGACAGAAAGCCACGCTTTATTATTTTTTTTTTTTTTAAAGAGTATTTTTAAATCAATGTATTTAAACCTGTCCATCTTCCTGTGAGCCAGCTGGTGGGACATACCAGTGGTGACAAGACTCAGAATTAGCTGCAGCTTGAGCCCAATTCACTCCATCACTTCTCATTCCATCACAACTTTTAAGTCAAGAAGCTCGTGTGACAGGAAGTTTGTATCTACTTATCCTTATCTTCTTTCTCCACCGGTGTTCCTGCAGGACACTTAGCTCTGAATTTATGGGACAATATCAATAAACAAACAAATAGAATAACCACCCCCTGGGGAGGAAGGGAAGAGATTTCAACCAAGTATTTCCCTTTCTAAATGCTTGGCTGACTTTCCTGTGAATTTGAGTTTGTCCCAAAGACAAGCAAGGAAAATATATTATTTCTTCATGCTTCTATGCTGTTTGCTTGATGGAAGAATGTAAGTACAATGTAAGTGCCATTAGCACTCAGTTTTGGAATACAGACAAGGAATTGGAGTCATGTTTAATTAAAACTTAGCACCACTGCGTGCATTGAAACACACAGAAATCCCTGCAAAAGTCACTGCTTCTGTCAACTTTGTGAGACCGTGACAACAAAACATTGGTGACAAAAAGTGACAAAATAAATAAACAATGATGGAAAGAGGGGATCTGAAAGAAATAATGTTTTATCTTTTCCATGGTGCACATCAAGTTGGAGTCTCAAAATTAGGAAACATGGAGGAGAGAGAAAAGCAAAGTTTCAAGAAAAAGGAAAGAAAAGCTCTTGAACAAAGCTGCTAAGAAAGGCCATACCAAATCTCATACACAATTCTTACCAAATCTTCCCCACAATGAGACCCATACCACAAATTTCCATTACTACGATGTTATAAAAAAAATGACTATAAACCTGCCAAAGTACTTCTGCCTGGCTATGACACTAACCCACAGCATTGGGGTTGGGAACTTGCAGCTCAGCAGGAACATGGATATAGGGACTAGCCATTGACCTGAAAGGCACTTCAAGACCACCACAGTGCCCAGCTTCCAGCACTACATTAGCAAAAGCTGTCAGCGAACACCTTTAGGATGGATGCATTAGGCTGGGCAATTCCACGGCCATAAGATCACAATTCCTCAGCAGAATTCCTCACACAGAAAGCTTTACAGCAAGATGCATAAAAACACAGGCTAAGCAGCATAGCGCCCGTACGCTCTTTTCACCAAACTGCAGCGCCGCGAGATGGCAAGGTCCCCCTAAAACTCCTATGAAACTTCGTTTCGGCCGGAGCGGGCTGCTGCTCTCAGCAGGGCAGCACTGAGCGGAGCTGCCTGCATCCAGATGCGGGAAGGGGCGACCGCCCCGGGCACCCCGCGGCCCCACACCGCCGACCGGGGCGGGGCGGAGCGTGGCCGGGGCGGCAGAGGGCGCCCAGGTGTCGGCAGGAGCCGCTTCCAACCCCGTGCTTACAACTTGCCGGGGACTTTCCTCCGCTCGCGTGACTTCAGATCAACCAAGCGACCCCACCGCCCTAATTAACTAAAGATTAAGAAAGCAGTGAGATACTCTCATCGTAAGGCTGGGTACCGCTGTAATCCCGCAGCTACTCAGACACGCGGATAAACCCGTCGGGGATTAACCAGGTCGGCTCCACGCAGCCCCGGCGCAGCTCGAGCTCCGAGCCGCGGTCACGGGGACTCCCCCAAGCCGCCCGCCCGCTCCGCCCGCACTCACCCATCTTCTCCGCTCGTAGCCAGAGCGGGGCTGAGGCCGCCAACAGCAGCGAGAACAGCAACGAGGGGGCGGCCCGCGCCCCCCCGGCGGGGCTCATGGCTCCGGCTCCCGGCAAGACACAACTTCCCTGCTCTCCTCCCGCTCCTTTCTCTTCCTCTCGCTCTCGAATGGGCGGCCCCGGGCCCGGCCCGCCTGCCAGCCCAGGGGGGCGGCCGCCCAACGGCATCCCCCTCCCCGCAGGTGTTGCCGCGGAGGCGGAGAAGGGGCCGCGCTCTGCCCGCCGGGTGCAGCGTTGCCGCCCGCCCGGCCCGGGGGTGGGGAGAGGAAGCGGGAGGACTGGAAGCACCGCCGCTCCCATTGGGCTGCTGCGCCCGGCGCCTCCTCCTCCCGCCACCCCCTCCCGACCAGCCGCTCCCAGCTCAGCTCCGGCAGCGCCGGGTAACGCCGAGCCGGGACCTCGGGGTCGGCGCAGGGGTGTGCGGGGGGAGCCGTGCGCCGAGAGGTGCCAGCGCTCCGAGCGGCTCACCCGGGATTATTCAGGCTCTGCGCCGCGGGTCCGGGGATGCACAGCGCTGGGTGGGTCACTGGAGTGGTAAATCAGAGCGCGTGATTAGCTCGTGGGTCCCGGAGACAAGCCGTGGTTATTAGGCGGCGTTTCAGGATGCCCGTCCTTGGGAGTGCTCCACAGACTGCCAGGAATGGGTCAGTATGCATGGAGCGGATCATGGAGAGGAAGGAGTGAGAAAGTCGAACTCAGCAATAGCTTCCAGACTGAATTAAAAACAACACAGAACTGGTTAAAAAAAAAAAAAAAAAAAGTTCATAGAAAATACATAGAAAACGTTCCCCAACAGCAACTGTTGTTTCAGAACCTACAGAGGAAAGAAAGGGCACAATAGAGGTGTTGCAAAATGTATCACTTTTGAAAGAGTTGTGGTTATTGAAAAGCTGTGGAGCAATATGATGGCTGTTTTGTATTCAGCAGGCGGCAGGCAGCCCTGCACGGGTTGGCAGTGGGAATCACCCCGCTTTGCACCAACTGGCTGAGGACTGGAATATATTCCTTTATTATGTGTCCACGTTTTAGTTTCAGTTGTATTTGATAAAGATCATGGTAAGTATTGGGAAAGAAGTCCTGCAGGCCGATGCCGGTCACCGCAGCACTGCCATACACCAGATCTGGTGATTATGTACAATTTTACCAGGCACAAACCTCTGCCACCATGTTTGCGAATAACAGCGCTGGTGCTGATCTCTCAGCAGAGCTGGGGGAACTGGAGCAGGCAGGGGAGACCCTTTGAAGGCTAAAGAGACCCACACCCATTGCAGGCTTCCAGAAGGCTCACAGGGAGGTACCAGCTCCTTCCTGGAAGCTGGAGTCCTGCAGTACTCTGTGGAACCAACAGCCAGGGACAATTTGCTTCATGGTTATTTTTATTTCAGCAATTTCAAGTAAAACAATTGGTCATGTGGGGCTGTAAAATACCTGGGAGAGATGTTTGCTTTCCTTTCATGGCTGCGGAAGGAGATTGCTGTGCTGTGATGATGCAGCCCATCTGCTCAGTCTTCTCATGGCCCTGAGCTCCATGGGCACATGGTGCCTGCAGCAAGTGGGTAAAGTGCTCAGGTGGAAACTCTGCACCTCTTCCAGAAGGTGTTAGAAGCCCTTCCAACTGTCCCTGAGTTTCCTATCAACTTCAGGAGGATAATGAATTATGCAATTATTGAAGAAGCTTCTGTATTATTTATTTTGCTATTAAATTCACATTACTTTATCATGCCCTCTCTCTGTCAGTTCTCAATGTGCTATAGGCAAGGAACTTACTGTCAGCTCCTAAGATTAAATAATCATTAAGATGAATGAAGTGGTCCATAGCTCCCAAAGCTATTATTCAAGGACTTGTGTAACTCCCATCACATCACTAAACTGTTGGTTTATGTACACTTTTTCAAATCTTCCTTTGTAAGAAGGAGAACAAAACCCAGCTTTTAAATAAACAGGCTACAGCAAAGCAATGACCTGGATGAGGGTTAGAGTCCACCTTCAGCAAATTTGCTGATGATACAAAGCTAGGAGGAGTGGCTGACGCACCAGAAAGCTGGAGAGCTTGACAGAGAGAAACCTGATGAGGTCCAACAATGGCAAGTGTAGAGTCCTACAGGCTATGGAGAAATAACTCCCCATTATTCAGAAAGAAGATAAAAGTGAAGCCAAACTGACCCCTTGTGAGGATACCACTCAATGGTGCTTTACAACATGAAAACTCCCTGGCAGATCACTTCTGAGAGCTTAGTGCAGCTCATTTTGGTCATTAACACTGGCTTAATTTGGCAGATTCACTCAGTGATGTAGGCAGATTACTTATTAGCATGAGCACATGCCTTTCCATTTGCTTTTCTGAATCGATGAGTTTTTTGGGTGATTACTGCAAATCATATTACATGAGTTACCTACACTATATAGTGTAACTCACTCATAGACTGTACAACTTCAGTGTGTGGTCATCTGTAAATGAGCACCCTCAGATATCCAGCCTCAAGATGGGTCACATGGGACTTTAAGAGAAAATCAGCTCAAAACATCCAGAAGGTGGCTGGTCAGTATGATATGGACATGCATAAGTTAAATTCATACACTTTGACAATCCATAGCTTAACATATTTACCTTCTTACCTTTACTTGTTATGTATTGATAAATACTTGTAGCTAACACACACTGAAAAAGCTACTTCTAAGCACACTTGAGGCATGATCAGACCTCAGGTGTACTCTGGGCTGGAGTGAAGCTGGTGATTTGTTTTGCGGGAGAGACCAGAGGAAGAAGGGACACGGAGTGTTTCTGTAAATTTATCTTGCGATCATGACTCTGTACATGCACTGCCTTTCAAAAGCATCTTGTTTAATACATTTGTTCTAGGGATTAAAAAAAAAAAAGAAGAAAGAACCCTAATTTACGCTGAGAGGTTTAAATTTGAGCTTAGTGGAGCAGCCTCGCTTTTGTACAGCTAACAGAAAGGTTCCTGTTCTTTAGGAACTTGAAGCACTTTCTTTGCTGCCTGTGTAGGCGAATATGGGGGGAGTCACAAAGCATAATGAAGAGGAGAGGACCCGAGGTCACAAATCATAAAGCGCAAGAACAGTTCTAGACTTTGAGAGGTATGTTAATCTCATAATTCAGCAGGAAGATGGCTTGCAGATGCAGCAGCCTCCCAACAGTCTTTGTATAGAGGGCACACATTTTGCATTTGCTTTGGTGTGAGGCACATAATATCATATATATGTAGGATAAAACTGAGAACAAGATATGCTGGGTACTGATCCCTGAGCATCCAGGTGCTGCCTTCTACCAGAAGGGTGCCTGATGGCTGCATGCAAAATCAGAAAAGGAGACAGACAGAAGCCTGAGATGTGGCTGGATTCAACCACTGTGTGTAACTTATGGGGAGCCTCCCATGTTGAAAATTGTTAGGCTATAGCAAAGTTAGTGCTGCTGCATAGCTATGGCATGGCTTAGGAAGTCCAGCAAATTCCTTGAGGCACAATCGTATTATTCTGATCATGTAGAGCACTTAATGGACACAGTATACTGCACAAAGACATTTCAGCCTATACAATACCATCTTCTATTAATGTCTGCATACCACTGAACCTGCTGAAGATGGACTGACTTCCAGGGCTCCTGGCAGCTTCTGAGAATTCACAAAAAGACTCAAAGTCTGCCCAAGCCTTGGTTCAACTGAAGCTCATGCTAGAATCCCCTTCTTGCTTACTGCAAGCAGCCCTTTCCAGGTGTGAAAATGCAAACATGTGCAGGAGCAAGGATGTTTTGGAAAACTTTTTTCAGGAGTTTCTGAGCAAGTAACTCAGAGGATGCAATAACTTTAAAAGGTGTGTTTCGTTACTTCAAGGGAAACATGAAGTAAAAATAAAATAGCAAAAAAAAAAAAATCACAGGGAATAAGCAGCTTAACTCCTTACTCTGCTGCCTATATCCTGGCTGGTCTGACACTGTGGCAGTGGCACTGTGCAGTGATGAGTACAGGTCTCTGCACGAGGGGGAGCATGAACATTCCTTGACAGTAAGAGCACAGGAGAGAAACTGTGGGCAATAAGTGCAAGCAACAGCCTCCAGCGGGCTTTGAGACTTGCATTCGTATTTTCAGCAGCAGAGACCTCATCTGAGTGGGTGGAGCAACAGAGCCCTTGGCAGCACCAGCATGGGACAAGCACGAGACATTTGGACTTTGAAGAGGACACGGGGCCTCATTCACTGCAACAACAGCACTTGGGTGTGACTCTACTGGGAGCCATGCAGGGGATGAATGAGCACCCTTCATCACTTTAATTACTGTAACCTATCCAATCTTGTCACCTTTTATGGTGTAATTATGTGATCCAGCTCAAGACTGATCACTTGTCTCACTGCCACGCATTCTGCAGTTTCTCACAGCTGCTGGGTAGCCTTGTGTCATCATTTTTCTTACTTCCACATGGAAAGAAATCAAGTTTCTAATCATCTTGGTTTTGGAGACGATCAACCAAACGTGCCATGCTGTCGTTTTTAATTCTGTCAAGAAATATGGGGCAGAATGTTCCTTTTCATTTAAACATATTGTTTTAGGGTTGCCTTGAAAAATATTATGATCTAAAGATTCATGACATTCTTTGTCAAAACAGAGCCTACTATTTTATAACTTGCTAGCTGGCAGTATCCTCGATCAATTTGTCAGTGACAAAGCTCTCCTTGCTTTTCATAGACGTTTTTTAAAAATTTCCTGTCTCTGTAAAGTAGTAGCTCTCACATATTTAAATATATATATATATATAATTTTTCCCCTTGAGTGCACAGGTAGTATGTAATCTTTAACTGTAGAGTGATTTTGAGGGAGGAGTTCATGGCTGGATTTGCACACTGCATTTTTTTTCCATGAAAAACAAATAGTCTTAATCACTTACACATCTTTATGAAGCTGCAACAAAGCAAGGGCTAAGAAATTGCTTTTCCAAACATGAAGCAATCTAGTGGTCACTTACTGGAATAACCAATTATGCTTGAGTCACATGCTTTTTTATTAATAAATACAGTAATTAGTCTAGTTACATTCTTCCAAGCGAAAGTGTGGAACATTGGAAGGTGAGTGCAAGCAGGGTTTACACCTTTTGATGCTGTGTGCACTTACTGTCATGCATACCAGAAAGCACAGTTTACATTTTGTTTTACTGACCACTATACCTCCAGCTATAGAAGTCAGAGCTTAGACACCTAAGGCAAATGACCTAAATGATTAACTCATTTGACTGAAATTAGTTTTTTCACACCTGATCTAGCCCTGCTTCCTAATTTCAAGTATTTGTGATACATTCATTTTCTTTTTTTTTTCTTTTCTTTTCTTTTGCTTATTTTTCAAGAAGTGTTGTGAATTTGGGCAGAAAGTCTCATAGGTTGAAAAGTAAGTCCAGAGACTCCCCTTATTTTCATATAGTTCATTTCCCTGAGAGAGGGATTAATTCAGTAATTAGTGATGGGTGGGTCTGCGTTCCCTCCTCGTGCTGACTTCAGATCCTATGGAAGACTGCATTCCTCAGGAGCTTCACAGAAGTAAGCTAGTTATGCATAGCGGAGGCATGGGTCATAAATCTGCAATAATCATTATGTGAGGAGAAAAAGCTTCTTGTGCAACTTTTCCACATAGCACTGGGATATTAGACCAATGAATTACAAGGTCAAATTCTTGTAATTCACAACTGCCACAGCTGTGGATTACAACTGTATATATAGTTTAAGGGTTCACTGTCAATTGCCTTTAAGGCCAGGCTATTTATTAAATGTAAAAAAAAAGATAAAATGTTATCTGTCATTATAAAGGCTGGTCATTGTGTCCATTTCTAAAATAATTTTTTAAAAAATAGGGGTTGGGGTATTTCTTCTATTTTAATTACAGTGTGCAACGAATTATTGTGATTGTGTAGAAAACAAGAAAAAGAGAGATAGTGTCACCCTGGTTTCCTCAACAAAGACAACTATCCAATGGAAAACTATCAATACTCAGATCAATTTTTGAGTTTAATTCCTCATAGAATAATAAATGATCAAGAATTTGAGATTTCTTGTGATGTGAAGTTAGCTTTATGTGGACATTATAATTTCGCAAATAGGACTTCTCAAAATAAGAGCTTTGGGTATTCTTTTGTCTTCTTTTCATTAAAGATACTGTATTCTTAGTCATGTAAGACATGCGTACTGGTGGTTCTTTTGGCTTGGGGATCCTCTACTGGTCTTAAAGGATGTGGTGGATTTCCAGAATGTGATATCTGAAGATGTGATCCAGTTAAATTTGGCTTCCTATGCTTGAATTCAGCCTATATTTTATTAGTTTGCTCCATATCTACTGTAGCATTTCCCCATCATGAATTTAGTTGCAGGGTGGAGGGGTCAGGTCCACTGCCTCACGTGAACTCAACCTGGGAGCTCCTCTCCCATGGATTGCCCACCTACACTAATGGCAGAACAAGGACCAGGGCCAGGTTTTCACTAGGTCAAACTGAATCCAAGATTTTACTTAGAAAAAAAAAGAAATTAAATAGATTTTGATTCATTCTCAAGGTATAAGTTTGTTCCTCTCCCACAGTCCCACTGATATGCCATCATCTAGGGATTAAGTGTGTGACAAAGCCAGTATAATTAAAAACCAAATATCCTTTGTACCTCTCAATATCCAGGAGTAGGAAGCTAGACTGCTCCTCAGCTTCTCCTTAACTACAGACCACTGTTGGTAGGTCATCCCACACTGGTTTCCTCTGAATACAGAGGCTGGCTTTTGTGGACCATGAACTTTCACTTATTTCCCTGCTTCCTAAAAATTCCTTGATGTTCCTTGTCTTGGAGACTTTTTTTTTGTTTTGATTTGTGGAACTACATTCATGTGATAAAATAGTAAACACTGAAGCAAAAGAAAGAAAAACATCATGTCAGAGATACCACAATCAGAAAATAGTGATAACATTTGCAGACAATTGCTCTACCAAGTGAAGGTTAACTTGTTGCTGCACGAGAAAAGAACGTAAAGCTATTTTATTTTATTGTTTTTACAGAAATACACACATAGGCTGTTTCTCATCTGTATCATCTTTATCTGAAAAGCATGTGGTAAAAGAAAGTAGTATGTGCCTGAATACTCTTTCTGAACCTTGAAACTCTACCTAAGGAAGCTTCTCTCCTTCAGAATAATTCCTTGTCAGAGACTCTGCCTTCAGCTTAGTTTTTGGGCCTAATCCAAAGCATCCTGAAGATACCAGGATGTTTATGCTGACATCAGCACCTCACTTTTTTTATTTCTGATGTCTCCTGGTATAGTGCTTCATACATTAATGTGCCTGTATGTCTCTGCTCTGCTCTGCTTAGCTTCTGCAGCTTGCAGACTAGCAGAGAAGAGCGCATACCTGCACCTCACTTATTTTACATTCACTTAAATTGCTGTTAGGGTAGGTGTGCAGCAGCAGCTGGACTGTGAACACCAGTGGCTCTGGAGGCCTAAGATGTGGTATTCAGCAGTCTCTACTGTAGATTTCCAAAGGATGCATTAGCTTTTCAAACAGAATAGTCCTTCTCTGGTTTGCAATTTAGTCCATATCCCACACATTGCTATAAAAGAAAAGAAAATGAAGTAGAATCTTCTCAGGAATGGTTACTGCAGTATCATTTGATGTGAAATAAGCAATTCTGTTATATCTGATATGATCTAGATATTTTCTCTTCCTCCTGTACTACTTTCTTCTTTGACTCTTCAGCATCAAGAGAGGTATGTGTACATGTGTTTGCCCATGTAATACTGGAAAAATGAAATACTTTTCACAAGGCAGTTTATATCTTTAGTCTTAGGAGCATTAACTAATGAACAGGTGTGGCATCCCTTGTTTAATGCTTCCTCTCTCTTATCCTGCTTTACCTTGACATAATATTTGTCATTCTTTTGTAAATCATTTGGGAATCCAGATGTGGTCACAGTTAAAGGCCAGTCCTCATAATCTGTATTAGTGTACTGCAAAGAGGAGGTCAAAGCTCTATTGTGCAAGATCACATTCAAATACATCAAGCAGCAGACCCTGTTTGCCAGGCTTCTCTCTATTAAGGGACAATGATGTAGTCTTAGATTTAAATTTAGCTAACAATAGCAGCTGTTATAATGAAGGTTCAAACCAGCAGGGTCAAAGTGTCCCTTTCTTGGCCTTACTTTCCTTCTTCCTGGTACTCACTCACTTGTGTTGAGTCAATTCAACTTCCTGAAATGTAGAATTTTTTTCTTGACGACAAGGTGAATGGCTTTCTGCTTTATCAGGAGCATGAATTATCTCAGTGTAGGATTAAGAAAGAACCAAATATAAGGGCAAACAAATACACAGCTAGGGATAGGCAAGTGAAGTTTGGGAATATGGTGAGGTAGAGGTAGGGTGAGAAAACTTGAGGAGCAGTGCAAAATCACCTCAACCTCTGCATGTATCCTCATCTTTAGTTTTCTTTTTTGTGTGCCTGGCCCTGGCCTTGGCTTGGTGTGGGGTGACAGCAGCATGCCTGGAACTCAGGGCACACACACACCCAGACCTGCCCCTGCCCATTCCCTGGGGCTCACCTCCATATGCTCAGGACTTGGACCTTGTATCAGCCCTTGGATTGTCAGTCTGTGTCCCAGTGATGCCACAGCAGGACTGGACTCCAGGGCCTTGGTGTGTCCCTGTCCCCTGGGAACAGCAGCAACTGCTTGTGGATGAGCAGAATCTCTGTGTGCTCCTGCCTCAGTCCTCACTGCCTGGACAGGGACCTTGAGAACCAGTGGGTGCTGGAACTGACATTGTGCGGCTATCTCCCAACACAGACCCAAGTCTGGGGCTGACAGAGATGCACTCATTCCTTTCTCACTGCACGTTAGCAATCCCCAGGATCATGACAGCTTTGTCCTGAGGAAATGGAGTCTCTTCAGCCATGGCAACTGGTGATTCTCCAGATGGGCTTTGAACCTTTAGAGGATAAATCCTTAAGGGTCAACTTGGCTGTCTGTGATGTTAGCACATGTTGGCAAGTCAGGACAAAATGATGGCTTTCCCATAGCATTTCTCTTCCGACCTGCTAATATCCTTGAAGCTTACATCCTGGGTTGCCATTCCCAGCAGTTCCTTATGTTAATAGGTCTAGGAAGCTTTTCCCTCTTGAACATTTCCCCCACAGTGCATTTAGTTTGAAACCCTAGATGGACAGGTTAATGCAGTGTATCCAGTCCGTTCCTCAGACAAGTGAGAGGGATGGTCAAACACAGCCTCATTCATTTCCCATGTTCTGCTGTTTCTCAGGCTGTCACAGCCTCCACGCTCACTTCTAGACTCCTGGTGGAGTGGTTTCTTTTCACGAAACTACTGGGAGATTAAATGTTCAGGTATTTTGGAACACCGTGGAAACCAGGCAGT
This sequence comes from Lagopus leucura, assembly GCF_019238085.1. Lineage (NCBI taxonomy): Eukaryota > Metazoa > Chordata > Aves > Galliformes > Phasianidae > Lagopus > Lagopus leucura. The sequence goes on along the minus strand of NW_024962252.1, from coordinate 40,578,893 downwards.
GCTAGAGGTAAAGCCTTCTGTGGGAGATGTTTGTGAAAACTGCTCCAAGAATCTGTACAAAGATCATGTAATCCATACTACTGCTGCTATTTCTTTTGCCTTTTTGTCCTATTTTGGCTTTATACATTCTCATGCACTGATCCACTTGATCAGAGTAGTAAATCTCCCCTTCTGTAGTACACAAGCTTCTTTTCATTCTGTTCATCTTCAAAAAGACTTCACAAATTTTTTCCGTACAGTCCCCCTCAGATATGCTGCATGTAGCCATCTTACACTCGCCCTGCTGCCTTGTGTGCTGCTTGTGTGTATTGAAATATTGTTGTCTTCACATTTCAAAACTATAATTAACAATCAGAAGGTACCTAATAGAAAATACAGCTGAACAAAACACTGAAGAATTCTGTAAATACATTGCCAGCCTATCCTTCTTAACAATACTAAATGAAATGCAAGTTTTATCTACTTAGCAGCAAGGTTTTTATTCTCACTTTGTGTTAGCTTTCTTTCTCCCTGATGCTGTATAGGGTTATTACAAAACCATAGCTTGGTAAGCTTTGATATACTGTTTTGTTGGTTTTCTTTTAGCAAGCAAGAGCATTTTTTAAGGCTGATTTTATCTGTGATTAACTGTAATATACTCTTGTCATAGATTCATGTTATTCTTTAGCATTCCTTATATTTTCTGCTCTGGCCTAGCTTTCAGATCTCTCACTATAGCTAATCCCTGCAGCTCAAACTTGCCTAGTCTGAAATCCATCTTTGTGCTTCGTTTAATGAGACATTTCTCCAGTCATCATTACTGCAGATCAATAGAAACAAATCCCTGTCTCCTGACTGGTTTAGGTAAGTATCTCACGCATGACTGTCTTTCCAATTTGATCCAGTTTAACAGTCTGCTTTTTTTTTCCTTTCCCCTCTTCCCTAATATGCAGAGACAGATATAAATCTTGAGCCAGGCTCCAAGGGACTTCTCTTGTATGATTTTCCCTCTGTTTGTGCAAAGGACTGTCTGTGACTGCCAGACAAACAGCTGTCTGAGCAGTTGCACTAACAAACGAAGAGGAGGAAGGCAGGGGCAGCAGAGGGAGCTCTTTGCCCTCAGGGTCCTTATTCACTTACTCTGCAGAGAAATTCAAAAGCTAATGAGGTCCCATTGCTGGGGGCAAAATGAGAATAATCTGTGATATTTGGAAGAGAGTGAAAATCAGTCACCATTAGAGAGGGCTTCACATATGCGTATCTTTTCTAGGCTATTCCCATCAGACAAAGGGGTTAGACACTGACAAGTAAAACTGATATTTTCTTTTTATTTCTCTGACCTGTAAGCCAACTGGCTCTGGGAATGACAGTCTCTCCTTTCTCACCTCTCCTATCCCACCTCCTTAGCAAGACTAGACCCATGAATGTGATCCCAGTTTCTGGGAATTTTCATTGTTACGTACTTGGGAACCATCCGTCCAGACTTAACACAGATGTCTGAGGGCTTTGGAGTTCCTCCTCAGCCAACCCCTTTTCTGTTTTTGTGGTCCTTTCAATTGCTGCACTGTAGTTCTGTGAAGCCAAGTGTAGACGTGTTTAAATGGTGGTTACAGCTGTTTCCTTTGGTGAGGTTTTAGATGCCTGCCTCATTTATGGGAGCAAATTACAATTAGATATCTAGATACAGGGGGTATTACCTTGAGCTGGCTGCCCTGCCTTTTTAATGGAGGTCACTGCCACCAGGACAGGGGTGATGGAATGGCTCCTGTGTTGGGTTAGCCTGCAGCTGCCCTGAAATGTGGAAGCTTTCACTCTGGATATTAAAACAATTTGAATTTGGCATCAGCCTTTGTTAATGTATTGGGCTGTTTCCTTTGGTGGTCTGCAAGATACTTTTCAACTGATTGCCTTGACTGTGAGGGTAACACCTTGTATCTATACATAGGAGTTAGAGCAGGGGAGACTGCCAACCCAACTGAAGCGTTGAAGCAAACAATTTCAGTCTTCCGTAAGTCTTCTCGTAAGTGCATGGGATTCCTAAAACTCTTAGATCAGTACTCTGCATATATTATACTGTCTATGTATGCATATGAACAAACATGTCCATGCTCACATGCAGGAAGGATTTGTCTTATCATAGTCATTCCAAATATAAATAAATAAGATGCTTTTTCTCTTGCTGGCAATAATAATATGTATTTTCCTCAAGTCCTTATTCATTATATCATTCATCTGCATGTATTTCTATCACTTCCAATGGAGTTTAAAAGGTGAATCCTCCGTTGGAGAGGTACTCTGATATATTCACTTCTGTACAAATGTGGAATTGTAATGAGAGTTTGTTTTTCTCTTTTATTTGCTACACTTACTTTACTGCTTATTCATACTGTTCTCTTTTGCAGACTGTAAAACTTTTTTTCCCTTTTCTGGTCTTTGTGGTGAAGGAAACGGTGTACAATAAGTAGAATTAGAATGAAAAGTGACAAGTTTTATTAATGTATTCTCACAGCTTTTGGATCTCTAGTTCTGTGCCAGAATGCAGCTCTGTGGATGAGGTACACTTAAACATAACAGTTAATATTCCATCATTTAAAGATTTTATAAACCTTAGTTTTAAGTCTTGGCTTGTAAAACCCATAAATACTCTGTCACTGGAGGCATTTTCTTGATATTTAAGTGAAAAATTCGGAGGCTCAAATGGCTGCTAGTATTTGATCAGTGTATTAGAAGGAAAGTAAACAAGACAGGAGAGATTTCAGAGCTTTTTTTTTTTTTTTACCCAGTAGGTCCTTGTTTACGGCATGTTGCAGTGACACCTGGTGGAAAAGTTTTGGAAGTCTGAGAAAAATCTGGTTCTTAAAATGAGCAGATAATTTGAAAGGTATTTAATATCAATTTTTTAAACTATACTGCATAATGGTTGGAGCCGGTCTGCACAAGGCATGCATATACATATGAGGATGTGCAAATGCTCACTTACATCATTACATTTACACTTACATCAGCATCAGTAAGCACAAATCTTTTTAGTTACAGGGTAAATGTCACATATAATTGATAATAACCATATTTCCTTGCCCCGAGAGTAGATGCCAGCATTTTATGTGGCTGCCAACTTCTTCTGTTTTATTTTTCTTTATTTTTTTTCAAATGCACCTCTATTACTAACCGGGATCTTAAACTGAACCTTCCTTCTACCTCCCACTGCTTGCTCCTTCTTATACAGACCCAAACAAGACCAAAGACAGATCCCCCAGTGCCTCAAACTAGTTCTTCCTATCAGCCAACCTTTCCCACACATACATTACCCAGCCTCACCTGCATCCACTTCAGGTCCCTGGTATCCTCAACATCAATAACCTCAGATCACTAAAGAGCCTAAGGTGTCAGACCTTTGTTATCAGACCTCTGTTTCCATCAGAGTAGTAGGAGGTATAGCTTGTGCTGTAGGATGTTTTCAGCTCCTGCATTCAGTGTGACCTGTGCCTTGCCAATCAACTGCATCTAGCAAGTTATGTTATGGAGTGAGGACCTGAGATCAGTGTGGCTGTCACAGGGACAATATGATCCTTCAGACCTTGGAAGTTCAAAAGCATGGCTACCTTCTTTGAAACCCAGCGCAAGCTGATGCTGTGACTTTTTCCAGTCCCTGTCATGGGTAGTAAATGGAGTACATGTCATTGAGAAAATCTGGGAAGCAGCAGCGCGAACAATCCTTGTGATCACATATTCCAGGGATAGTTTAGGAGTTAGTAAAAGTTAGGGGCTAATGGGAAGCCAATGGGATGAAATTCAACAGGGCCAAATGCCGGGTCCTGCACTTTGGCCACAACAACCCCAGGCAATGCTACAGGCTTGGGGCAGAGTGGCTGGAAGACTGCATAGTGGAAATGGACCTGGGGGTGTTGATTGATGCTCAGCTGAACATGAGCCAGCAGTGTGCCCAGGTGGCCAAGAAGGCCAATGGCATCCTGGCTTGCATCAGAAACGATGTTGCCAGCAGGAACAGGGCAGTGATTGTCCCTCTGTACTCAGCTCTGGTGAGGCTGCGCCTCAAGTACTGTGTCCAGTTTTGGGCCCCTCACTGCAAGAAAGACATTGTGGCCCTGGAGCAGATTCAAAGAAGGGCAACAAAGCTGAAGAGGGGTCTGGAGCACAGCGCTTATAATGAGTGACTGTAGGAGCTGGGATTGTTCAGTCTGAAGAGGAGGCTCAGGGCAGACCTTATTGCTCTCTATAACTACCTGAAGGGAGGTTGTAGTGAGCTGGGGGTTGGCTTCTCTCGTGTAACTGGTGATAAGACTAGAGGGAATGCCTTCAAGCTGCACCTGGGGAGATTCAGGCTGGACGTTAGGAAATACTATTTTTTTGAAAAAGTGGTCAGGCACTGGAATGGGCTGTCCGGGGAGGTGGTGGAGTCATCAACCCTGGAGGTGTTCAAGGAACGGTTGGATTTTGTGTTGAGGGACATGGTGTAGTGAAAACTATTGGTGATAGGTGTACGGTTGCACTGGATGATCTTATAGGCCTTTTCCAACCTTGGTGTTTCTGTGATTCTCTGATTCTACACAGATGTTTTGGCAACCCCCCTTCGGGAATGTGATAGAGTTTTAAGGCATGAATAAGAGTTTTCCCATGATAACTCTTGGGTTATCTTTGTTATCAAGAGTTATCCGTGGTTTAGATGTTAGAGTACTGACATGGGTACATTTAATTACTTATTCAGACCTACTTGACCTAAATATCAAATCTTGAGAGTCTTAGGATCTCCTGAAGATCTACCCAGAACACATACTTCTCTGTCTTTGGAAGACATCACAGCCTACAATTGCCTGTTGCCAACTCCCTCTTCAGACATACTGTTCTTGTGAGCACTGACAGAGCTTCTTCAACCAGGCTGAGCTGGATTAGCAAAGAGCTACTCTTTAAGAAATCAGACTGACCTCGTTTATTTTGGCTGGCTAAGAAGTTTCCTCTTGAGCGGCTTTGCTGGTGGGTTAGAGGCAGGCAGCAGCTGTCTGGAGTGGAGAGGTGGCAAAATGTTGAGAGAGTGACTCCCTTCCACTGGCATAGCTGGAAGCATACAGTATTACTGTCTGCAAGCAGTTCCCTTGGGCAGCAGTGAGAAAGCCCCTCAGGACTTTCCAGGGCAAACGGATGAAAAGGAAGGATCATGTTCCACAAAGCCCTTTCTTCCCCAGGCCATGTGCTCGGCAACATCCCTCAGCCTGAATATACCTCCAGCCTGAATTATCCCTTATTCCTGCCTCAGTGCTATTGGCTCCTTTTACCCAACACACTTGAGCACAGCAGCACATGGAACTGTGCTGAGACTCAACTCAGAGACAACAGCTTTGGGTTAATGCTAGCCAGTTTGTTTCTGTTGTTGCTGGGTTAGTGTTAACCAGATTCTCAGCCTGGTTCATTGCATGAATGCATGAACATTTGCTTGGCAAATGAGTTGGGTGTGGGAAGGTGGAGAAGCATTTGAGTATGACGAGATAATCACATTGATGGGATGTGACAGTTCAAACTGTCTTTAAAATGCTATGTTACTTTTGTGCTTGTGTATACGTGCACACAAAACCACACAAAACCACATGTACAGAAATAACATAGCATCTATTTATACATACAAATACGTAAGCTGGATAGATTTCTTATTCCATTTCACAGTTACTTTGTGGATAGCTCTGCTAGTATGATAGAGATGTGCACAGGCTGGAAGCTGCAAGTATCTCAAGCCTGAATTCCCACTGACTTCTTTAATACTGGAGTCCAACTTGATGTAGGACAGTTTACCTCTCTCTAAATCAGATATATGATTTATCTATCCACTTCTATTTTCTTCCGTAATACATGCATAAATATATTGAATAGAATTAATTGATATTTTTATACTGACTGATATGACCTATAGTATTCTAGCAAATTACTTATAGTCATGAACAAACATGCCTAGTTGTAGGCGTTTGAAAATACATAGCAGTATTAGGAGTTAAGACGAGGGCACTTTTCTCCATCTTTCCATTTCCGTGTTGTTTGCAGCACCTGACTGAAAGCATTGTGCTTAGTTTCCTCTTGACGTTAATGATATTTATGTAAGGAGATACGCTGACTTTCATTGGTCACCCCTTTTGTTTCAGTGGTTTAATAAGAAACTGTGAAATAGATGTTGTGCAATTTCAAGGCAACTGCTCTGGGAAGCAGAAAGGTCGTACAAGGAATGAATAGTAAACAAAGAATTAAAAATATTTAATAAATTGTAAAGTAGCAATTTCACAGTCGTGTCTCTGTCACCTAGACTTGAAGGAGTTTGTATGGCCAAGTCAAGGAAGGAATAAGACTGCCAGATGAAATTTCTCAAGTTATGAGGAACGTTTGCCTGCTGCTGAACAGACTTGGTACTTTTTACTTCGTTTGGATTTCTGCTGCATCTTGTTCTTTCTCAAAAAATTGTCAAGACCTATGTACAAGTAACCTGGTAAGTTCTGAAAAACTGCACTTAATCTCTTGAAACCCATCTGATTGTTAGCACTGTAAGAATTTTCAGTTACAGATCAAGTTTTAATTTTTTAATTCCATATTTGAGTAAAAGCAGAGTGTGAGAACTACTACTTTACAATTGAATTTATAAAACCTGGTAAAGAAAATATCCCATTAACTGGATTGCATGAGTTTTCATATGCTTCTGTTTCAGCAGATCCCTAGATTACTAAAAATTCCAGAGACCCTGGAGTGTGGAGGAGAGAGACTTTTTCCACTCAGTTTATTCTCTTTACTTACTGGTTAATCCATCTAGTCTGTGATTTTTCTTATGTAGTCCTAGGGAAACTGTAAAAACCCTGTTGCTTCCACAATTATCCTGAATTTGTTTCAGTTTTATTTTTGAATCTCTTAAATAATAGTCTATCTTTAAGAAGTAAAGCAAGTGGCTAGATCCTTTCTTAGTATTCCTTTAAATCAAGGGGAATTTAGTATTTTTCCTTCTACTGATGCACAACAAAGATAAGCAGAAGCTCACAAATCCAAACAACAATTCTACCTCAGGCTCTCAGGAGTTACCTACTTGTTTCTATTTGCTTGAAACGTTGATGTGTTTAGAAGACCATGTACCTTTGCTCTGTAAAAAAGTACATTTTGTGCCTCTGGGCTAATTGGCTGTGTAAACTTACTGCAGAATGTTATCACCTGCTCCATTTTGTTTCGTACATTTTCCTGACGGTTCCTTTAGAACTATTTCTTAAATCCAGCACCAGTGAAAGAGTTAATTGTTTTCCCCGATGGAAGCCTAGCATGCAGTGGCAACTTTAATGGGGATCCTTTGATTTAAGCTTAAATTAATTCAGAATAAGAAATGAGTTGCTCTTCCTATCAGCTTTGAAAGACAGAAAAATCACATTCATGTGCGATGAATGTATGTGTCAGGGATTCAGATGAATCTGAGAGCTGTAAATCTTATTTTACTTCTTTAGTCTACTTGTTGTGTTCCCATTTACTTCGTGACAGCTTTGCGTGGGTCTGGGGTTCTACTTACTGTCACATTATCTGTGTCCCAGCATGCAGAAAATCTCTTCCTGAGGGTTGTTGTGTTAAGAATGATCTTACTTGCTCGCAGGATCAAACTTGAGAACTAGCATTCAGCTTTTCAAAGGCTCTTAGATACACCCTCAAATCATTTGTGCTGCACAAGAGGTGACTGGTTTTACACACTTGGTGTGATGTGGAAAAATAGGCTGGGAAGCACTTCTGGTTAAAGAGAAAGGCTGGTCACCATTTGGCTGCATAATGTCCATCAAAAGGGGGCCAGATAAAAGGCAATTAGCTTCAAGGAAGGTCTTTCTGCCCTCCAGAGGTCAAAGACACTTGGCTTTGTCATTTATTCCATATTTACTTATGAAGCATTTGTTATTGACTTAGTGCACCAGAATGAGGGGGTGAGGGCCAAATTCCTACCTGTGATAATTAAATTAACGTTATTTGATTTTGCCAAATCTTCTGTCTCATGGTGCTCTGAAATTGGTCTCATGTGGGAAGCTACCTGTGTGTCAGCAATCAATTTATTCATATGATTAAACACGAGTCAAATAAATTTTGTTTTACAAGAAACCGATGTTTTAATTTAATAAAATAATTGGGGGAGAACATGTTGACTCTGTAAAAATGTATTTTTTCCTGTTGTAGGAAGGAGAACTTGGAATTGCTAACCTTTGCAATGTTAGTGACATCAATGTGGCAGTGAGTAATGGTTTGCTTTATTAATTACTGACAGTTTGCATTACTGCTATTTGAATAACATGAGTACAATGGCCATATTGTCAAAGACCAGATGTATGTAAGATGTGTACTTAGATTAAAGAGGCAACTATCAGTCTTTTTGCTTAAAGAAAACTCTATCTATAGAGCCTGACTCTGTATATCTAGATTTTGTCTACAAAATTCATTATCACACCGATTCATAAACAGTAATTCTTTAGAATAGGGGGCAAAACCAGTGTTATCCCCTAAATGTAAATCATTAAAAACTTTTAATCAGCTAGCTTTGTACAGTCCAGTTTTGCTCATTTTGCTTTCTCAAGGGTTTAATGGGAGAAAACCTAAATCAATTGTTTAAAATTTAGAGTTCTGTATGATTTCAAAGGTTTGTACTGATTTCAGGAGACTCTTTAGCTTAACATGAACTTTCTGCAGCAGCATTTTTGTAAGACAATATTCTCCTACTGATGCAAGTCAAGTTGGTAGTTACATATATATGCTTAGACGAGCTATGGAAAATTCATCATCAATATTTTCTGCAGAGATTAGTGAGAAGCAGCCTCTCAGCAGCTGGTATCTAGCAAGGCTGGATCTTTTATGATACTGGGACCATAAAAGGCTGTGTTGTCATGACAATATATAGCACAGTTGACTTGACTATTTGCTCTTTGTTATCGGGTCTTGCTATTTTTTTTTTTTTCATCAGGCTTTGTAGTACATGATGCCAGAGGTTCCTGCTTCTAAAATCATTCCCTTCCATCTTCCCTTTAAAAAGAAAAATTAACTAACTATCAAGAGGTGGATGGGAGACAATAAACAAGACAAGTAAAACATCAAGTTAAAATCACATGTTATTTAATGCATCTTTGAAAACATACCATTTTAAAGACTATGTCTTTCCTGTTGCAGAGCAGGAGGCTTTTTCTGATTGTCAGTCCACTGTGCTTGGCTGTGTTGCATAATGCTTATCTGTTACTTCTTCCCCATGAACAAGTTGCTCTGAGCCATTTTACTCTTTAGCACTGGAGTTTTCCTTCTCTTCAAAAGTGTGATTACAAAGTCCTTTTTAAGCCACCATCTATCTTTGCAGTGCACACAAGGATGTCAGTTTTGGAATGCAACAGCACAAGTCAATTGCCCTCTGAAATGTGTGAGTACTGCCTTAGTGTTGGTTCTATAACATTTGTCTCTGCTTATTAAATACAGATAATGGCAGATGTAGAAAACCTAATCAGAGCAGCATTTCTAAAAAATAGATGTAAAGTCTATAATTTTTTCAGCGCATTTACAATTTCTCTGTTCAGAAACAAATCACAGAATATTGCAAGTTGAAAGCGACCCAATAGGATCAGTAATAATTCTTGGCATAGGAATTACCTGTAACATCAAAAGTTTAAATTGTGTTTGTTCAAAAATTTGGAACACTTTATAATTCATCAAGCTCAACCACTTGCCCAGGTTTTGAAGCACTGAGGAAGAATTAGCGCTTTTAAGGATTTTACTTTGCTCCTATCTCATTGTTAAATGTAGACGTAAAAGTAGAACATGTCTTCTCTGTGGTTTTTGTGTGAGTATGTGTCTTTTCCTGTTTTTTCACTGTTCATCAATACAAAGACTTTGTGGTGTACTTTCACTGCAAGAAATTTCTGATTAATTGGTAGCTGTTAAAAGTACTCTGTGGTTATATTTATGCTAAGGCTATGTTTCACTTACTATTATGCTTCTTGTTTCACTTATTTGTTTCTTGTCAGAACAAGACATACACCAGAGAATGTGAGGTAAGTTAAATGTTATCAAATTGACACAAACAAAATAATCATAATTTCAGCTTCTCCAATGTTCATACATTTCTAAAAAATACAGTGTAAATACACAAACATATCTATCAATCCAGTTCTAATTGTTCTATGTTCTCTAAAGCTGAACAATGAGTTATGTGTTTGAATATACAATCCTTATTTCCAGCTTATTTGCTAAGAACGGTTTTGCATTGAAGGCTGCTATGTAACGAGGAATATTGCTTTAAAGAAAGCCGTCTGATCCCACCAGTATGAGACACAATGCAGACCTACTTAAGCTATTTTCTAGGCTCTCCCAGAAGTTCTATTCAGTTTTTCATTGATACTATCAAAGGTGAACCTGTAATAATGCTCACTAAAGTCTGAATTACACCAGCTTGGAGAGAAGGAGAGGCTAAACAAAAAAGAAAGGGCAAAATACTTTCCTGACTGGATAGAGGACATGAATTAGATAAAGTGTAATTCAAGAATGTGTCCTTTAGAGTGTGGAATGTGACACTGATGATGGCAGGAGTGCAGTTGGGACTGTTGAGGCCAGATTCTATGATTCCATGATTCAGATTCTATGATTCTATGAGTTGCTGTATCCAGCTGGAGGCAAGCACGCAGCAAAGGAGCTGGAGAATAAACCTGCTGAAGGGCTGGAAATGTAATTGGAAGGACAGATTTTTTGGAGGGTAGTAATGTGCTTTTTTAATCTGTGGAACTGCAAAAAAATACATCAAGTGGTTTACAAATAAGGTGGTTTTGGAGAGTAAGAACTGTTCAATGAGTAACTAAATTACTTCTGTAGAAAGTCCGCATCAACATGGGGTGTTTTTGATTTGTTTATTTGTATGCTTTTGCTTGTCTGGCCACACAATATGCCAGTTAAATTCACAAACTGCAAAGGCTTTTCAGGATTATCTTTCTGCTGGATCATCTGGCTGATTTGACTCCTCATGTAGTGAGGCGAGCACCATGTACTGCGCACAGGGGATCAGACCACTGCAGTCTGTAAGAAAGGAGGAGGGATAAAAGTGGGATTTCTCCTTTGGCATAGACTCAGCTCTGTTAAGTGATCACACCCAAGACTGAAGTCCAATTGGCATTACTAATTGCAGTATTACTCCTGTTGAATATTAGCTCTCACCTAGGAACAGAGCAATGGCACTGAATTCAGTGGTAATATGCAAAGAAAGGGCAGTTGCCATAGGTAGAGAATAAATTCTTGTTTTCAGACAGAGCAGATGGCAAATTTCCCTCCAAATTTCTAAGAGCTGGAGCTTCAGTAATCCTCTTACATCAAGCAAAAATTGGATTTATGGTGCTGACAAAGATCAGAAGAAGAAAGGAAGACAGTACAAAATACAAATGGTTGAAAATTTCTGTGATAGGTGAAGTTGAAAGCACTATGAATCAACTTGTAAAACTGACGGCACGATCCCCGGTAAAAACTTTACTTGGTTGTAAAGTTGCAACTTACAGCTGATAACTAAAGTCTGCTATGATCCATAAATTTGCCTGCTATTAATCAAGATAATTCACTTGGAAATATTTTTTGTTTTCTGAACATGAAAACTTTGGGAATACTTTTTAAATGCTTGCATATGGCACGTACTGCCTAGATGTGAGATAGTATGTAGGGATACACTACTGAACAAGCTTTTATATCCATTTCAGCTGCAATTGTGAGTTGTCTATAATAACATGCCTTATCAGTGCCTGTAAGGCCTGTAAGGTGCCAGAAGTGGATATACTGGAATCATAGAAATTGCCTCTGAATAATCTAAAGGTCAATTATCACTTGAAAAATGGCTGCTATATGAAACAAACTTCAAGATTTACAGGCTATATAAAGTCACAGGATCAAATGAATCCAAATACAATCCCAGTCTAGAAAAATGGAACTCATCACTTCTCAAAAGTCCTGAATTTTCCAGAGGCTCTGCCTTATAAATCATTTTTAATCTGTTGAGATGCATCTGGAAAATGTTTCTATCTCTTCTTAAGCTCTCTACTTATAAAGCTTGATAATGCCACAACTGGATTCCTTACCTAAATTAAAACCTCTTAGGAGTTTTATTTTTAAGATCTGAGTGTGATGAACTCACTGTTCCAGAGTAATGACATGGTTATAGTTTGTGGACATGACTGCAGGAGGAGTAGTAACTGGTTGTGGTTAAATTCGTCATACAGCTCAGCACCATGCAGCTGTATGCTCACTCACATCCTCAATGGGGTGTGGGAGAGAACTGGAAAAAGGATAAAACCTGAGGTACAGATAGTTTAATAGGACAAAACAAGGAGGTTTTATATACTACAAAATAGTATTAATAACGATGATAAAAGAACCCTGTGAACTGGACTGCCTCCACAGCCAGTTCTCCCAGTTTTGTAGTTCTGCATGATGCCATGTGATGTCCTGGTTCTGTTCCCTCCCAGCATATTGTGCACCCCCAGCTCCCCACTGGCAGGGCACTACCAGAAGCTTAGTGTAAACAGTGCTCAGAAACAGCTAAAACATCATGTGTTAACATTATTTCCATACCAAATCCAAAACACAGCACCATAGCAGATACGAAGAAGAAAACTAACTTGATTCCAGCCAAAACCAGGACATAAATACTATCAAGGAAGTGTGAATTAACCAGGGCTGCTCTGACAAATTATTGATTTTAACCATTTTGAAAATTCCTTGTATGAAAGTGCTTCACTGATGAAATATAAAAGAAGCAGGAAAGAGTGAAATACAAAATGTAAAATATATTACTAACAAGTTAAAAAACCTTATTTCCTAACTTCACTGCATTCTGTTTCCAGCTTTAAAACAGCTCCATATTTGTGCTTTCCACAAAGAGACAGTGTGTAAGGATGAAAGCCCCAATTCAGTGCTCAGTGAAATTGACGGAATGGCTCTCAGAAAACTCTTTGGAATGAGATTGTGGTTCTGATACTTTATTTTTTTTTTTAAACCACGTAATTATTTCCACAAGATTTTTATGTGTTCAAAATGCCCACAGGATTTCTATGTATTTGAGATGTATGCATTTCCACAAAACTAACCAGTAAGTTCTGTATTCCCACACAGACAGTTTCCTGCAAGTTTGGCTGTAGTCGTGCAGAGGATGCATATGGTGTTGAAGCACAGAGTAAGACTGAGTGTAGTCCTGTGTCTGATTCACATTCTGATAAATGCAGTTTTCCGATTACTGCTTTGTTTCACAGTCTGAATTTCTTTGGGAAAAAAAAAATAAATAGAGATATCCCATGTTTTTGTTTCATCAGAAAGCAACCATTTTCTTCTATTTTTCTTATAAAAATGAAATAACACCTTTTTTCCCCTTCCTTTCATGTACCTGAGACTTTTTGAATCCAATCTCAGCTATGTAAGATGATTCTTTGTAGAGTGCTCATCCTTAATTTGACTTCTATGTTGAAATCATTGCCAAATGCTCCTGTGATTTACATGGCTACAGTTAGGCTAATACTCTAGTTAGGGTAAGCACTGTTGAAACAGACCTCCTGAAAATGCTCTCTACCAAAGTCTCCCATATCTTCTCTAGGTTTCTGATCAGCAGATATTTACCAGGTACCTGTAACTACAAATGCATATACCTAAGTGCAGAATTGTATCTACCTTGGCTTTCAGTCAGCTTGGCCCAGTTCAGGCTTACTTATCAAACTATGTTTAGAATGTCTTGTGATTTATTCATCAATATTTAAAACAAATTATTTTCTGTGCTTCGCTGCTGTCAGGTGTTTGAAATAATATGCCCAGAGATTGCCATGAAGGGATTTTTCTCACTTTTAAGTTGTATTTTCCCCCCAGACTATTTGAACAAGCCTGGAGCACCATTTGCATCTACCATTGGAAGCCACCATATCACACTGGGTTGGAAGCCAGCTAATATCTCTGAGGTTAAATACATTATCCAGTGGAAGTTCCATCAGCTCCCTGGAGACTGGAGATACACAGAGGTAAAGAAGGACAATTCCTTTTACTTTGCAAGGTTTCTTTGGATTTATAATCCAGACCTACTTCTCTGGGATAAAAAAAGGTCATTTATTAATAGACTGTAATCAAGCTAAAAAACATGTGAGGAAAGAAAGTAATAGCCAGATTTTGGAACAGATGTGGCTGTAATTTACAGGTGAATTAGATGATTGCTTTATTGTTTTCTAGCAATTTTCTAAGACCAGTAAAGCATGTAAGGATGCTTAGCGTGTTTGTAGGGCACAGGTTATGTATATAATTTGTTATGTGCTTTATTTTAGAATAAACATTTGATAATACATTAGGCACATAAAAAAAGTTTTCCGAATCATGAGTAGTGTGAGAAGCTGAGAAATGAACAATGATTCCTTTTCCTCCAACAGAGGAATCTTGATGGAAAATTGCAGGCAGCAAGTTCAAAACAAGCACATGAAGGTATTTCATCACTGCATGTATGATTAAGATGTTCATCTGCACATGTGGACGTTAAATTACTGAATGTTAAAACCACTAGAATTCAAAAAAAATGTTTGGAATAATAACTATAGAAAAAAAAAAACTGTAGAAAAAATAAGTAGTTCTGCTAAATACTGATATAGCCAATAAATAAATCTGATGCAGCTTTAAAAATATCAAGACTGAGATTATTCTGGAGAAATATAATTGAGAGCTTTCTGATTCAATGTGGCAATTTTTGTATTACGTTATTTTGCGTCAACTGCACACTTGTTATCTTGCCATCATCTCTCTTGAAACAATTTACAGAGCACGACAAGTTAGTACGGGAAGGCATGATGACCATCTGTTAAGCAGGAAGCCCTTTAGAATTAATAATAGGTTGAATAACAGGGAGCAATAACGTCAGACCATAAATATTTTAGGGTATCTAGGAGACAGTGGAACTTAAATCTATAGTGCATATTATATCAAAATTTTAGAATTTAGTGCCTATAATGTCTTACTATTTTAGTTTTTAAACTTTATTCTTAATTTTACTATTGCATCCATCCTTTCCCACATTCGTTCATTGTTTAGATTCGGTTGTATGTTCTGAATAAAAAAGGAGGTAAACAATTTTGAAAGGAAGAAAGACCAAATTTTATGCCACAGATAGCTTCTGGAGTTTGTTCTCATTTAAACTTTTGGATACTGCAGTCCAATGAATATCCTGAAATATGTTTTGAGCACATAGCAACCTATGTAATAACTTAAGATGGAGGAAGAATGAAAACTGTGTGTTTATGCATTGATGTAGGTAGTATCTGAAACTTCATATACAGTCAAGGACCTTCAAGCCTTCACAGAGTATGAGTTTCGAGTAGTTTGGATCATAACCTCTCAGCTGCAGCTCCATTCTCCATCAAGTCCCAGTTACCGAACCCATGCTTCTGGAGGTAATGTATTGTACTGTCAGTCTTTCAGGACTGCATTATAAACACTTAGGTTTCCTTGTTTCTTGCTTCTTTCACAGGAAAAAAAAGAAGAAAAAAAAGAAAAAAAAAGTTGTTTAACCTCAAGTATTGTATGCATGTTTTATGCTAGGTAACTGCAGAAGACTGGACAAAAATGCTACAGAATCTTTTTGTTTGATCTACAAGATTCAGGGCTGTTTCCTGCTTTCAGTATTAAAAATGTGCACAGAAAGATAAAGAGTCACAATTGTAAGGACACACTGGATAATTTTATGCATGAGAACTTTCTGAATGAAATATATGCATTTTCCCAGACATTATTTTTTCAAAAAAAGAAACTTTTGCTGAAATGTTTATTACAACATTACAGTTTATATTCTTGTTTGTAAAAAGTCTGTATATCTACAGACACTATGTATGGAATATATCTCCCTGCACTCCACTATTTTGAAATAAAAATTACATTTTAATTGTTCCTTAGTTAAGACGTCACTCATATGAGAAGGCAGATAATATTGTAATATTTGAATATAACTTCCTGGTACGTTATTGACTTGTAGACAATACGTGATGTCATGGTACACTATCAGTGTTTCATGGAACTAAAAAATCGTTATCTATCAGGAACCTTGTATAAATACCTTGTATAAATCCTTTCCTTTTGTGATATATGATTTTCATACTGAAAGCTATATATACCCTTGAATATAGCATCAGGGAAGGTGCCATAGACTTTTAGTTTGCATCCCATGGTATAGTGCATATAATCTCACTTAAAAAAATGTTTTCATGATATCAAATTACTTTGTTTTCCAGCTTCACTGAGCTTAATGCTAAAACAATACTCTGAAGTACCTGTTCATGTCCCTGTGTGACATACGTTTTTTAACTTCACTTTCACCTTGCATCTCTTGTTTAGAAAAATAAAACCAACAAACTGTCAGTATATAAAGTAGAAGGAAGTATAACTTCAAGATTTCTATTTTATGGATTGTGAAAAATCCATCTAAACAGAGAAGAGAGGACAGGGAAAGGTCTATGAAAACTGAGATTTAGCTTTCAGCAGATTCCGAAGTATGCTGTGATGGAGATCACAGCTGTGCAAGATGGTAAAAGTCACCTTGTAAGGCTTGGTCTGCTTCCTTTTTGTCTTTCTACGACAAGAGAACTGTATAGATATCAAATGACCTTCAGTGAAAATGTGATATGGATACAACACTGAAGAGGCACAATTTAGAGGACAACATCTCACAGGGCACACTGTTGCTTTTCTGTCCACTGTCACATGGAGCAGATTGATATATGGAAAAGAAGAGATGAAAGGTTATACACATAAATAAGAAATTACTTGTCTTCAGCAGTGTGGAGTGAGGCCAGCTTTTATTCATGATCCTTTAGTCCTGGTCCTAATATCTGATTTCTCACCAGTATATGTGTTATGTGTTAATTAATTTATACTAATAAATATGACTAAAGATAGTATTAACAGATATAAAATCTAAAAAACTGTGAAAAATGAAAAAAAAATACGATGTCTTAAATGCCATCCCAGAATGAATTATTTCTGTCTTTTACAGTTCCTACTACAGCTCCCATCATTAAAAATATTCAAAGTTCAAGTCCAAACACTGTTGAAGTTAGTTGGTCTCCACCACTTTTTCCCAATGGACTGATTGTTGGTTACAACTTGGCCCTGACCAGTGAGAATCACGAACTGTTGAGAGCCTCAAGAGGGCACAGTTTTCAGTTCTACTCTACCTTCCCAAACAGCACTTACAGGTACAAATAGAAAAGATAATCAGCATAGCCAAGAGCGCTACATCTTTCTCAGGTGTAACGGGGTGTGTCTAAATCCATATCTGGACAGTAGTGCTCTTTACTTACTCTCTTACCAAAAGCCACAGGTATTTTCCTTCAGACAGTGGACTCATTCCAGATGGATAGGCTATTTATCTTTCTTATAGTTATATGGAGGACAGGTGAGGAGGAAGGAAAAGCAGTTTGATATAGGGCAATAGGCTGCATTTTCTTAGTTGTTTATTTTGTTGCTTTTTTTTGTTTTGTTTGTTTGTTTGTTTTCGTCTGCATAGCATGTATTCAGTGTATTCAGGAAATGGTAGAACAGCTCTCTCTATTTCTTTAAGCATCTGGAAAGTTTCCTCCATTTTTATTAATTACGAGAGCCTGTGTTCTTCTTGCTGGTAAATACAGGCCTTCCTTAGAAATGAAATTGAGTTACCCTTCTGGGCCTAATACCCCATTTGAAATTTATACTTAGAAAATCCTATTGCTGCTCCGCCTTTCAAATCTGGGGAAATCAGATTCTGATTGGTTATATTTTTTTTATAGATTTCCAAGAGTATTTTATGTAAGTGGATCTTTTCCAAAAGGAAAACACTTCTGTTACAGCTACTCTGCTTGAGAAAACGTTTCTCAAGCAATCTCTCGTAAGAAAACCCCAAACCAAAACCTGTCTCTTTGATTCACCAAAGGTTCAGTATTGTAGCTGTTAATGACGCTGGAGCTGGACCCCCTGCAGAAGCCAACATCACAACACCGGAATCCAAAGGTACAGGTGTAGCAGAGTTCTCATCACCATCTGTTCCTGGGGATAAAATCACATTTCCTGGGTTGTTGTGTCCCCAGTAGAAAAGAAGGATACTTAGACTGTAAATAATGCATGACAAGGAGTTGTACACAGAGGAAGCAACAGTACATCAGAGACAGCCCTGTTCTTTGGCTGTAGGCACTACTGTATACACAGCCCAGTAATAACCTGAGATGATGGTAGGGCCATACAAATTCAACTTGAATCATATTACAGATGAAAAATACTTAAGTGGGCTGAGGCAGTGGCAGAGAAGATATATTTTCATTTTCCATGTTAAATCTCAGCGCTCGGCAAAAAACATTTATTTTAATAACATTTAATATATCATATTATACTCTTATCAAAATGTTCACAGTTACCTCATGCAAAAAAATGTCAAAGCACATATTTTTGTTACTGCTGTATTGCAGTATTTATTTTTGCTATATTCACTTATTAGTAATAAAAGTAATGATACTCTGTAGGTATCAATCTAAGAAAAAAAAAGTGGCTGTCAGAGGAAAGTTTGTGTTCAGACAAACCACAAGTAAAAACAAATTCAGTGCTATGAAAATGCATCTTCAGAAAAAAACAAACAAAAAAACCTCCCAAAACCCAACAACAACGTAAGACTCTACACTTTCTGAAGAAATCCAGTTGTCAAATACTTGGAAATTCTTAACCAAACTCTAGCAAGCATCGCATCTGTTATTGTTCAGAATGCATTTGGACAGTGCCTTTGATAACAGACTTCAGCTTCAAGTTAGCCCTGAAAGGATCAGGCAGTTGAAGCTGATGGTCTTTGTAGGTTCCTTTCAACTGAACTATTCTACTCTGCTAGTGAGACGATCACCAAAATGATTCATAGCACCTGCATCATGTGAGACATGCATACAGCTCCATCTGTTTGGGTTATCCAGGAATGGATTAAGACAGTATTTGATCACAGTGTCACGTTAACCATATGAGGAAGTGGTATCTGATAGCAGAAATTTTTTTCGAAACTGGAAGTAAAAAGATAAGGAAAGCTTTGTTGGGAAACTGAAATTAACCAAATCCAGGTTTGAAATTATGCATTACTTCTTAAAATGAATGCAACTACCTTATAAATCAGTTTAGCAGGGGATGTGTTTAACTTTCAGGGACCTGAGATTTAGAAGCAAGGTTATCTGTCTTTTCCAGAGCTATACATAGCCCAGACAGAAGGTACAAGTTTGTTGCAGAGATTTTTATCTCCAAAGTAAGATACTTTGGCCTGTATAAGCAAGAAGTCAGTTTAAGTGACCAAAACTCTCTTTCTTTACATTTATATATATGTATATATATATACACAAAATAATATATGTGATATGTATACGTATCATATATTTATGTGTGTAATCTACTTTGAATAAGACAATTTTGTTCCATTATCATTCTTTACTTGTGAAAATTATTATTTTCACTGGTGAGCCTAACAAATTGCATGAAATAAACATATTTGCTTTGCTCTTTCCCAGGTATGTGAGGTGATAGTATATAGTTTTCAAATAAGTCTGGTGGTGGTGCTGATATAATTATCCCATTTCCATTGGATTTCAGGGCATTGTGAATATCTTCGTACCTTCACTTCCTCTGCCCAGAGTTCTTTCACTAAGAATACAACTGCTATAGAAACCAATGTTGTGAAATGCAGGTGATGCACTCGCACCCTTCACAAGCAGTCAGAAAGTGTTGGTGTAATGGTGAATAACTCCGTTCCCTTTCAACACTCAAAGTTTGAGTCAGTCACTGCTAGCATAAGAATATATATGTGTGTATATGTATGTATGTGCACATGCATGTACATATGCGTGTGTGTTAATAATGTGTCTGAGTTAACAATTACTCCGTGCTGTAGTTTTCTGTCTCAATTCCAAATTTCTCCTTTGTTAGTTAAGGAAAAAGCAAAATGGCTCTTCCTATCCAGAAACCAGTCTTTAAGGAAAAGATACATGGAACATTTCCTTGAAGCATCCCACTGTTTGCAAAATGGTATAATACACCACAACATTACAGGTAAAATATCATCAGGATCTCTCTTTCTCTCTCAAGTATAACTTATACCTGTGTTCACCAAGGGCAGAATGAACCTATCCCAGTCTGAGAGAGTATTATCTTTCCTTTGTAGTCAATGGTGAGAAACAGGAACTTTCAAGATGTGATTCGATCTATTTAAAGTGACACACTTTAGGATGAGATAAATTGTTTTCCCCAGTGTTACCTCTCCATTGAATCTAGGCAACTAGTTCAGAGCTGGACTTTTGCAGTAGGTATACAAATTGAAGGAAGATGAAACCAAAGCAGGTGTTTCCCAGTGATTAATGGCTGTGTTTTCTCAACAAGAATATGAGGAACTAAAGTGGTTCAAACTAAAGAATTAATATAAATTGGCAAAGGATACTGGCTAAACCTAGAGCATCAATAATCCTGGGATACAGAGCTCTGTAACAAGGCATTTAAGTAGCCTAATTCACCAGACTACCATCTTATCTCAAATTACTTGTCACTTTAATGTCACTTATCTACATTGGTGTGCCTGTGGTCCTTGGAGACAGTGAGGAAATTTGAGTTAAATTTCTGCAGTTCACAGAGTCACAAAGACGCCAAAGCATGAATGTTGCCCCAGACTAAATACTCTTTGATAGAACCGAGCTGGGACAGATAACATCTAACTTACATTGGAGTGTATGGAGCTCTTGAGCAGATACAAACTGCATCTCTTTGCCTTATAGAGGAGGCAGTCGGTTTGCATTTTGTGTATTCTGAATTACCTTTCTGAAGGGCATTTTCTCACAATAATGTGACTTAGAAACCAAAGGAGAAAGTTTCCTTGTCTGAACAAAGGCTAGGAGTGGAGGAGAGAAAAAGCTAACTTTTCTCCAACTGCTGGGCTGCAGATTGAAAAGTACTTATGTTTTAAATACAGATAAGAAAAAATAACCAAAAAATTGAGGCATATTTCTTATATTACTTGTGTATGCATGTCTTTTTATTCTAGGAATTTCTGTGAATGTTTATCAGCAAGTTGTCTATTTTTCTGAGGGGAATTCCATCTGGGTGAAAGGAGTTTTGGATATGTCTGATATATCTGACCTAACACTCTTTTATACTGGCTGGGGCAACATTACATCAATCTCAGTAGATTGGCTTTACCAGAGAATATTCTTTGTCATGAATGAAAAGGTAATGCTCCGGGGCATTGTTATTTTCTTATTTCATTGAAACAAATCCTACAATTTATCTTAAATGAGAAATTCTGATTTATAAGTATCATGCACAAAATATAATTACAGAAATAGATTCTAAACTTCAACCCACACATTCCACGTTTTAAAAAGTAAAGAACAAGAGGAATCAGGTCATATTTAAAGCAAGCAAGCTACAGAGAACACCTTGTCTAATTTTTCTCCTCGGGGCAGAAAAAGCCTTCCTTTCAACTGCTTTATTTTTAAGACTGACTTCATACCCATCCTGTGCTCGAAATGAATGACTTTGCTCCTGTAACTTGTTTCTCCATCTACCTTGTTCAGTTCACACTCTTCCTCAGGAAGGTGGCATGTGATAACTGCTCAGAGATTATAATACTTTTCACAGATAGCAAAAGAAGTTTCAAGAGAGAAAGTATTTCATACTACTGATGACAGCTGAGGGTACAACTGCTTCAATCTGAAGTATAAGCATAGATGGCAGCCCTGCACCTGATTCCCTTTGTAAAGCATCAGTTACATAATGGCCATACTTTACATGTACCTTTGTGTTTCTCTAAAGCACTAAGGACTAGAAAGCTGCTCTAAATGATCAGTGGGGTGTTTTATTTATTTGTTTGTTTGTTTGTCTAATTTTTCACTTGCTGCTCATGGAGAGGGAAGCTGGAAGAGCAATAGTGAGACATTACAAATGCAGCTGCAGACAAACAGACTGAAAGCAGAACTTTCTAAAGTGGCTGCAGCTTAGAGAAATTCCTGTTACAGAAGTCCTATTCCTAGGATTGGAAAAACACTTTCTTCCCTGTTTTCCCTTCCCTAATAGATCATTTTCAAAGCATAGTTTTTCAAGTACTCCAGATTCAGTCTTTTCCCTCTGGGAAGATGACTGAGAGACAGCTTTCAGGGTAAGCTGTCATGGGTGCTTTAGTGCTTGTTACACTGAGCAGTGAGTTGGTGGGTGACAATACAGAAGCTCAGAAGGACCTAGGCTTGTGGTGTTTTGTTGTTGGGTTCACCTGAAAGAATCTCAATTAGCAAATGCCCTACACATCTCCAATTTCTCTTTTCATTCCCCAGATACACGTTTGTCAGTTAGAGAACTGCACAACAGCTGAAGACGTCACTCCTCTTTATGTGACATCTCCTAGGAAGATTGTAGCTGATCCCTATAATGGGTAAGTGTCCTCCTTTGAGACCTTTGGTGTCAACAGTACTCTAAAACTCCTCTACTTTTCTTCAGTTCATTAGTCATCTGGTTCCTGTTTTGAACTCTTCCATTACCTAAACAAAAGTGCAATTACAATAAATAGCAAACTGGAAAACTCTTGGAACAAGAGCAATACTATGCAGTATTGTTTCTGCAATTTCTTCACTGGGTTATTAAAGGAGATTAAGTGAGACCCATGTAGAAAATTGATTTTTAAAGTTTGATGCATTTACAAATACAAAGCTCTTTGTGTCTTAAATGTTCATAATTAATACTTGAGGTATTAAGAAAGAATATTCTCTAGTATTCTGCCAGCCAGATTCCCAGAAAGTAAAAAATAATGTGCTTAATTCTCTCAGAATGCATATATGTATATAGCACCAAAAGTATTTTGCTCTTGTCTGTGTAAAGAGAGACACATCTCTGAGCTGTGAATGTATCTGTGGCTCATCTCAAAGCTGTTGCACTGTAGTTATTTGGGTCTGTTTTGCTCCATGGCCAGGTATATTTTCTGTCTTCTGGAAGATGGCATATACAGAGCAAACCTTCCACTCTTTCTTGAAACTGCCTCAGCAGCTTCACTAGTTGTGAGATCCCACGCTTTGAGAGACTTCATGATCAACTTCCAGTCTAAGAGACTTATTTTCTTCAACAAAACAGAACAGGCCTTTGTGTCAGGTTTTCTTGATGGTTCAGAATTTCACACTCTGCGCTCACACGTGCCACTTGATGACATGGAGAGCTTTGTTTATGAGGATAACATATTTACTGTCACAGATGGCCGGGCAGTCTTCCATGAGGAGATCTCGCAAGTGGAAAGTTCTAGCTTCAATGAGTATGTTGTAGATTGCAGTTTGGAATATCCAGAGTATTTTGGCTTCGGCAATTTGCTTTTCTATGCAGCATCAACACAGCCTTTTCCTTTACCAACTCTTCCTCGGCTTGTCACAGTGCTATTTGGATTACATCAAGCAGTGATCAGCTGGAGTCCACCTGAACACCCTATTGGAACCAGTGAGTTCAGCTGTTATTTCCTGGAAGTCCAATCCTTTTCTTTCCAGAGGAAAACTGGTTTTCCTGTTCTTGATGTTGGGCTTTAGTGATTTCAAAAGCCAGGAAGTGTCAGTTTACCTCAATATGAAGAATTTAACTCAACATTTGTCAATAAAATAACTGTATTATCTGCATAAATTAATAAAACATTATATCAGTGAATAATTGTCCTTTCACTTGCAAGGGATTTTAAGCAATGTTCTATATTAAGTATGATATGGAGTGACAGTAATGTTAGTTGATATCACACAGGAAACGCATGCCAGTAATGCATTGGCTTTAATCAGTGCTATGGTCTGTATCTTCTGTTCATGTGTATTTAAACAGTGCTATGGTTTAATCAGGCAGGCAGCTCAGCACTGCACAGCTGTTGTCTCACTCTCCCACTCCCAGTGGGATGGAAGAGAGAACTGGGAAATAAACAACAAAGTAGAACTTGTGGGTTGAGATAAAAAACTATTTAGTAAGACAGAAAAAAAAGATTAAAAAAATAGCAACAATAATATATTCACACATGAAACAAGTAATGGACAGTGCAATTGCTCACCACTCACTGACAAATGCCCAATCTACCAAGCAGAAACTGCCACCCTTGGCCAAATCCCCACGGATTTTTCAGGTTTTTTTTTGTGTGATGTAATGTATTATGGAATATTCCTTTGACCACTGTGGATCAGCTGTCCTGGTTCCTGGTTAACAACAGAAAATTACATTTTTGGAAAAATTTTGGTTCTTCCAATTTCATCCTTCATGGGGAATTGAGCCACTACTTTTTGTCATAGAGTGGAAAATATGCATTTTCAATTTATTTGTTTTCTAATTCCTCTGACACTAGCATTTTTTAAATGAGTCTCCAATGTACAGTTTTCTCAGAGAATGCATATCTTCTCTCTGATGTAAATGTGAACAAAACTGTTTGCATCTCACAGGTTGGTCTGCTTGGCAGAACTGGACCTATGATGTGAAAGTGTCATCTCAAAGTCCTTCTGAGGAAGAATGGGTCTTCTCAAACATTACTGACACCAGGTTTACCGTGAAGGATCTGGTCAACTTCACGGAGTATGAGATGTCAGTCAGAGCTGTGTCTCCTGCTGGTGAAGGACCATGGTCAGAGCCATTTAGAGGCATGACATTTGAAGAAGGTGAGAATTTCATTGTTACTCAAGGAACGAAGAATGAGCTATGCATACATCTTTTCACCTGATGAAGCCCCTGGCTTTGAGCAAAGACTGAAAAATGAGGGGCACAAGAAGGTCTATCTTGAAGATATTAAAAATTATAGGATAATTACATTCACATTTAGTTAAAGTAGCAAGATTCTCAAACTGCAACAGGATTACATACTATGTATTTATCATTAATATTTATTTATATATAAGTATGTATTTACTAATGCAAATATACTGTTGAACATGCTTCTTGATACATGGAGGAAAAACAAAAACAGTTAGATGAGGGCTGCTCTGTCCTCTGTAAAGCACTTTCCTTAATAAAGTAGTTTGAGCAGATTTTTAGGAGTAGTGACAGTTTATGGGAAAGTGTAGGCTCACTGAAAGCTGAAAACTCTTGGGTTTAGTGCAGAGGGATATGGGTGTGTGTATAATGTCTGAGATTAGTATATTTCTGGAAAGTATTTTGAAACCTAGTTCATAACCAAAAACTTGTGTCTGAGTGGAAAACATTTCAACTGAAGGGAATGGGCTGGCACTTGAGATCTAGGATGACTGTTGCTTGATTTCAGTCAGAAGCATCCAAACTTGCAGTAGTGTTTAGGTATCTAATAGGGTTTCAGAATATCTTGCTGTTCTGGGTCTGAAAGTGCCCTGAATTTTGAACCTCCTCAAATTATTGTATTTTCATGCCTGCCGCCTTTGTCCATTATTCCATAGGGCAAGACAGTTTTAACTGTTTGCTTTTGTAACAATTGTTTATCAGTGTGAACAACCTCAGTTTTCTTTCTTTAAAAGCTGAAGAAGAACCATACATATTGGCAGTAGGGGCAGAAGGGCTCTGGAAGCAGCGGCTAGATAGCTACGGGCCAGGAGAATTCCTCCATCCTGATATTAGAAATATTTCAGGTAAATACTATCCAAACTGGGTGCTGCTACACACCACTGTTATAAGGTTCTTCATAAATTTCATCAACGGAACTGAAAGGAAAGAGTTTTCATTGCAGCAGTGCAGACTTGAATGTGCAGTGAAACAGCTTCACTGGAGCCAAGCCGTTGAGTACATCCTCTTTGTTCTGCTTGATGGGTCAAATTAGTTCGCAGTGAAACCCTACTGATATCATTATGGTTCAGCAGAGCTGAAATCAACTCTCTGAACCAAAGGGTTGTGCCTCCAGAATCCTGATAGATGTCATACTTCTATAATCATCACCATGATATATGTAAAAATTTGTGATTTCTACAAGAAAGTACTTATCTTCATGTTAACTAAGCCTAATTGTTCATTTGTATTCATTTTTAAAATGTAGAGTGTCTGATTTCTTTTACCTATCTGTATATATGTATATTTCATGTGCTTGTGAAATACTAAACATCTTCCCTTTTTCCTTCAAGACCTCGACTGGTATAACGACACTCTATATTGGAGTAATTCCATGGGGAAAGTTCAGACCTGGTCAATGAATAAGAAAGAGGGTACCGTTGAGAATGTTTATGTGCCTGACATCAAAAATGCAAGAATGCTGGCCTTTGATTGGCTGGGACAATGCTTGTATTGGGCTGGCAAAGCAAATACGGTAGGGGAGAGTTGCTCTTTAAAAAATAAAAATAAAAAATTGAAGTCAGTATGAAAATCGTAGAACAATATTTGGGTAGAACAATATTTACTTCTTGCAATCAGATTTGTATTTGCTATTGCAATATACTGTGAAGAGGCCTTCGTTACGTGATTTTCCAGAGTTATAAAAAAGTTTGGGGCAAAATGTTCACAAATACTGACTAATGGAGAATTCTGAATTTTTGGTGCAAAATTAGTAAATCAAATATGCTACCAACAGTTTTGTAGGATTCAGCATTGTAAAAATGAGTGAAGACAGTGAAAAAGAAGGCTGCCAAGTCCATTCCATCTAGGAAGGATGGACTTTATTTTGAACTTCATATATGTAGCAAATTTGGCATAATTTGTTTACACAAAAATTTTCAAGTTAGGCTTCTGTACTGTGATATTTTGCAGAACATTGCAGTTAAAAAATAATTACAATTGCACTTTGTACACTCTCATATCAGGAACATTGACATGTGAATTATTTAAAAGGTAGTTGACTTCAAAATTGCAGTGCTAATTTATGCAGTGCTGTCAAATTATGCCTTTCATTTCTTCTAAGTGCAAAGTCAGTAGCTGTTTTAAATACTGGAGCTAGAAGGCCAGATTTCACACTGTGTTGCACCCTCATTTACACTTGTGAATAGTGAGTAAGAAGTGGGAGAGAAACTTTGTCAGACAGAAGGCTGCTGAAACTCAGAAAGCAAAGGGGTATAAATATTTCAGCTTTTTCTTTTGTTAATATCTGGCAAACATTAACTAATGATTTTGCCTTGCTCTTCTTGCACTTTGAACGCAAAAGCTTAGATGTTGAAGCCTTAGGCTTCCATAAACTTGTAATAAATGGCTGTGAGAAAGTCACTGAATTGATCACGGATGATAATGTAGGTGTGATGCTAAAAGCAATTTTTTTTGTCCCTAGATATACAGAAAATCACTGCTAGGAGGCCATATGGATGTTGTGGCTCATGTTGTATACGTAGTGAAGGATCTAGTGGTGGATTCAGTGAATGGCTATTTGTATTGGGCCACAACATATACAGTGGAGAGTGCAAGACTGAATGGAGAGGAGTACCTTATATTACAAGAGCATCTACAGTTTTCTGGCAAACAGGTGACTACTGGCTTTATTTATTTTTATTTTTAATGTGATTTAGTGATTACCCTTGAGTATAGTCAGTGTTTGTGATTGTTACAACCACCATGTTAAAATCAGAAGAAAATCATGCTTTTCTTGCAGTATTGTTTTGAGAGCAGAGTAAGAATTACATCATGTAATACCCATACTGTAACTGTTGATTTCGCTACTACTGTGCCGGTGAGGATGCCAAAACTCACACTGGCAATCCCCATCCTGACTGCTCCTGCTCCTTGCATGACCAGAAGAACAAGACCTGTGTTTTGGGGACCCTGTATCTTGAATTTCTCTTCCTTTTCCCAGTCTTCTCTTTCTCCTTTTGCCCCACTCAGCTGCGGGCTTGGCCCCAGCTTGGCACACCTCCCTTTGCTGCATCCTCTTGAGAAGTTCCTGGTGGCTGAGAAAAGGCCGTTGCAGAGGAGGGTGACTCTTCTGGGAGGACGGAAGGGACTTTTTATGAGTGAGAAAAGCTAGTATAAGGGTGAAGAAAAGTATGGGAGTTGTTTACCTATATTAAGGTTGGATAATGCATTTGATGAAGGCATAAGCTGGTGGAGTGAAGAGACGCTCAGAGCACATAAAAGACCTTGCAAATTGTCAGTGCCTATTAACTCCCCCCTTTCCTAACTGGATCCCATCTGATATGCTCTGAGAGAACTTTGTGCTCTTCTCAGACAGCTTCTGTCTCCCTGCTAGCCTCTTCATATCTTTCTTCTCCACTCACCCTTCTCTGATGTCACATCAAGGCATTTAAGGGCTCAATTCACTGTCATTTCATCACAGACCATTCTTGCTTTCTCTTGACCCATCTTGATGCTGCCATCATGTGGGATTTGCCACGCCAGGGACTTGTCCTCATTCTTGCAAGGTGGGATTCAGAGTTTCCACCACAGCCAAGGAACTCAGACTGGATGTTTACCTTAGGAATAGATCTGCAGAATCTTTGCAGGTGCATATATGTACTTCCTGCCTTTCGTTCCCTCCCTTCTCTTCCATGTGTAGCTGAGATATAAGTGATAGATGACCCAGTTTCCTGGCAGAAAGTCCTTTTATTGCTACAGTGGGAAAGGAGGAGTCTGGGAGTCAGTATTATGGTAACTGCAGAATTGGTGAAGCATGTAAAGTTTGCTCAACATTTGAGCGTCTCCTAGGAAGTCAGACTGAGTGACCATCCTCTCTATTGCAGTTCATTAAATCTTTGGAATCTCTCTCAAAGAAAAGCTGAATGATCCCTTCTTTCAACCACAGACTGTGTGGGGTTTCACTCTGTCCAAGGTAATGGGGTAAGCCATAATTTGACAGAAGACATCATCTCAGATTCATTATTGCTGCAAAAGCTTTAAGGCACATCTTTTGCTTAAAAAGCCTTTTAAAAAAATTCCATCTATCCTACAAGTTTTGTTCCTGTTTTTAACTCAAGACAGAGTCTTGAGTTAAAATCTCTAAAAGACTCTCTATTAAAGAGAAACTGAAACTCTGGAGATCTATGTTTCCTGACTAGCCTTATATTATTCCCCAGAATATTTCAACCTCCTTCTCTAAGAGGAGAAGAGACTGGTGTTTCCTAGATTTAAAAACAAACAAAAAAAACCAGACAATTTGAAAAAAAAACAAAGCCCCACAACAATGCAAGTACAAAACAAAAAAACCTACAACACCTTATACCTAGATTTTATTTGGTCTCTGAAAGGTGATTAATGCTTGGAAAGTCCAGCTGATCTCATGAGTCTCTGCTACATTCAGGCTGAGAGAGTATTTGTTGGGGAGAGGAAACCTGGTTCCGGTGTGGCACATGGTTAATGTGTAAATCTGAACACACAGGTAGTGAAAGATGCCTCCACAGAAACTGGCTAGTATGGACTCTCTTCATGTATGTCTTCATGTACAACCTCAGTAGCACACTTACACTTCTCATGTATCTTCTGGCTGATGTGTTGTGACAACTTGCATTTTAGCCTAAGTGACAAAAGTTACCTTCCCCTCCTCTTTTGACTTATGGCCTGTTTCTCTGAATCACCTCATTCTAACCTCAGATTTCTTGTTCTCATCTTCAGAGCCCTTGGCAGCAGTAAGACTGCCTATCTGTTGCTGTCACTTTTTTCTGCACCTTTCTCTGTGTCAGTGATACCAGCCTTCAACCCTCCACTTATTCACACCTCCTACAAACAAATATCTCCTGCTTCTGTGCTGCCCCTACTCTGTGCACTGACATCCTGAACTCAACCTCCTGCTGTGATGAACACAGGAAAAACGCCAAGTAAAAATATCTGAAGGGAGCAGTGACCAATTGTAATTGATGGATGATTATTTATTAAAATGAAACCTGGAATAAGCTCATCAAAAAGGCAGTACGATGTTGCTTAGTAGTGAAGTTACTGAGCTGGTTGTCACTGTCCCATATAAATAAGTAAATATGTGTTTTTACAAGTAATAATGTGTATCTTCCTGAAGCAGTAGAGCCCTTTATCATGAAAAGAATACCTTCTTAATATTAAAACACAGGCGTATTAGATAATTGCTGTTATGCAACAGTTGGAGCATGCTTTCTATGTAAGTGTTTCTTTCTGGAACTTACTCATTTCTTCTCTGATGAAGAATTGCTGTTCAGCTGGTCAATACAGTACTGTCAGCAGTATATAGCTGCACCTCTTTTAGCATGAAATGTGAGTAATGGGACTAGAATATCACTACTGTAGTGACAATAGGTGTCCTGAACAAGTATGAAAGCAGAGTTTGAACGTCCTTAGGCAGGAACTAGATCACTTTATGACAATTATTTTATTTTGCAATCA
The DNA here is from genome assembly GCF_019238085.1 of Lagopus leucura. Taxonomy (NCBI): domain Eukaryota; kingdom Metazoa; phylum Chordata; class Aves; order Galliformes; family Phasianidae; genus Lagopus; species Lagopus leucura. The sequence goes on along the minus strand of NW_024962252.1, from coordinate 40,548,692 downwards.
GTTTCGCTGCTTAGCTGGTGTGCATTGGTATAGTTTGACAGATCTTGGCAGAGCTACTCTGGCTTGTTACTATTTAGGATCTGGCCCAGAATATTCAAAGCACTTAAGTAGTTTACACTGTACAATATGGCTGGGACAAAATAAATTTATAGGGGGTAGAAAGATCACAAGGGGCACAAGCACAAGGGGCAAGGACCCTGTAGATCTTGCCTTTCAATGTTGCTAGTCAAGAGGCATTTCAAGTAGCTACACTAATTTTGCACCTTGTGATGTGAAATTACTTTGCATGGTCACAACTACATATCATGCCCAGTAACTCCCATGAAATGGAAAAAGTCTGTCTGTTTTTGAAGCAGAAGGGAAGGGTGCTGTTAAATTACCACCTAACCCCTGAATATGAATAGTACATACAAATATTTATTTCCCTTTTGTTAATGGTGATACTGGGACCAGAAGAAAGAATATGGTCTTGCCTGTGGGAAAATCTAATAGTTGTAGAAAGAAAAGATTGAGATGTTTCAAAAGCTGTGGTAGGTTCAGGAATATGTAATTCAGTGACACAGATGGAAGAATAGGTATATGCTATAAAATATAACGCTCTTGGTTAAATATGCACTAGGGCACATACATACTGTGAGGTATTTTTAACAGCAACAGGAGCAATCATTCAAACCTTGATTTCTTGACATACAGTGTCAACAGAAATGTGTCAAGAATGTGATTACATAAGGACAAACAGACAACGAAGTGATATAGCATTTGCTTTCCTGTCATCATCTTCTGTGGTTTATTAATGAAGAGTTTTTTAAAAAAAGGTGCTCCATTTACATTCATAGTGAAAATCTAACCTTATAAAAGAAGAGCTACAACTAGTTCTTGGATGCAAAATTTGGGTGCGGGAAAACAAGCTCAGAAAGGCCTCCAACCACTTGTAAGCTGTGCTAATGATGTGGCATGGGCTGAACTTGATAACATGTAGCAGACGGACTGGGTGGAAGCAAATTCTTTGTCACTTACAGAACAGATTACTAAATGACTGATTTCCATTATTTTGCACATAGTGTTGAATTTATATTTTATTGCAAAAAAAAAAAAAAAAAAAAAAAATTAGAAAGCTTTATTTTGAATATTAAATCACATTTAAAATGGATTTAAAAAGTTCTGCACCTGACTTAAATGAAGGTGAAATATTGAAATAATGAATAGTAGGATTGCTTAATTTTTGCCCCGAATCTTATTTGATAATACATTATTTACTAAAATGTAAACACTTGAATTTCCTGTTTAACTGAATACAGCCATTAAACAATGCATGTATTTTACAGAAGAAGTGCAACACATTAAATATTCTATGCCTAAAATCAAAGCTAGAAAACAGAGGCAGAAGATTTGAAACACTTCTTTCGAAAAGCAGTTCTGATTTTCAGACTGAATATCAACCATCTGTTACAGACAAAGAATATTAAAATACCAGAGGTGTTTTGGAAATGTTGATAGGTTGTTTCACTAATCACTTGATACACTATTGCCATAAATCCAAAGCACTCAAATGCTCTAGGAATGAATGCTGTGACAGATGCTCATAAAATGCAATCTAGAAATCATCAGCTGCTATAAATAAGTGCCCACAAAGGAGGTGATTGTTTTCTAGCATTACCTCTTTTCGTATTAGAATAAATGTTCATGCTAATAGTGTTATTTTTGCCAACAAAGAGCTGCACAGAATGCTGTCTGCACAACACTGGTGATCAAAGGCTTCTACCACTGAAGTGAAAGTGTGTACAAATTGCTCTTTGAACTTACCGTTTCTTAGGTGGTTGGTTTAGCTTTGGATCTCACCTCTGGTTTTCTTTACTGGCTTGTGCAAGATGGTCTGTGCCTAAACCTATACAGAATTTCTATTTGCAAAGAGAGGTAAGTGAATAGTACAGGTGAGAAACTATTTTTTATTTTTATCTCTTTTTTTTCTTTGTAGTATTTTCTTTAAAAAAAAAGGTTGTCCAGTGCTGAGCTCCAGTTTCTAATTACACTGTAAGAAGAGCTGATAATCACATGCAGATAATAGGAAACTATATGTTGAGATATTTAACAGAGTTGTACAGTAAGAGAAACACAATAGGGATGCTCAGCAGAAATGTGGTCATACTCATTGATTTTTAGACTTAGCTTTGGGAAATAATCAGTATTAATTGTCAGATTTACCTTGGCATTTACAACACCTGATGGCTTGCAAGTGACTAGAGCTGCACTTGTTCGTCTTGTGTGGAGTTTAAGATTTGAATTGACACTACTTTCTCTCCTGAGCAATCAGTGTGCAGTAGGCTTTCCTCTTGATCATCCTGAATGTGAAATAACTTCATTATTCTTGAAAAGCAGTTTAAAAAACAAGACAAAATAGAACAAAACTTTGTTTATACGTGAACTAAAATGTGTGTTGATAAGACCTTGAGAAAAATTGTATTTTTACATATGGGCCACCCACATCATGAAGAAACTATTTAGCAGGGTTGATTAGTGGTAGCTCATGAAAACATATTTTTGCTCCTTTTCATATGGAGAGTGTTACCTTTTAACAAGCAGGAAATTGTACCTTGTAGATTTAATTGAACAGTATCTGTATTTGCATATGTTCATAATGTTGCAAGCTGGCTTTGAGTGGAATCAACTGAATTTTCTGACTGATTTTATACTCACTGTCATTAATGGTAAACATTTAAGGAATCAAAATGTGTTGATTAGTTTTAAGTAGAACATGCATCTCCACTGGGAACAAATTGGGAGTTTTGAATCATCATCTCTGGCATGCCAGAGCTGAGAGATTAGAAGTAACCCATCCTAATAGACCTGATGGTGTGTCAAAGATTTTCCAAATTTGCTTTGGATAGCATATGTTTAAGTCGAGAGACATTTCTAAGATGGTAAAATGACACCTCCTACAATATATTTAATCTCTTACTGAGAAGATAAATTGGGATCAAAAAGGACCTGTATGTTTTGGCACGAAGTAACTAGACAAATTAAATTATCAGTGACATCAATGGAGGAAAATGTTAATAGACTTTAATAAATAATACAAAGTTATCAGGGAAACTAAGAGAGTCAAATTCATCTAGGAACCTGCTATGATGTAATAGAATGAATCTCAGGCTGTGAAGTGGTTTAAGTGGGATGGCTGAGAGATGGTGGGCTGATTTTTTTGAAATAGTCCATTTTCTACATCCATATATCAGAATACTAAACCACTTCAGAATTCATTTTTTTAATGAAATCAAAGGAAAGAGGGATTTGTTTTGTGGGTAATCCTCCAATGTGCTGTTCTAGAAAGTGTTGTGCTGTAGAGAACTTCAAAAGTTTTAATTTGTTTTATTGTCTCCTACATGAGTAGTAAAAAATTGAATGATGAGAAGTTTATTAATTTATAAAACATTGCATAAATGCTGTTCTCATTACTCTGTGTGTTTGCTGATTTCATATATGTTTTTGCAGTTGTGGTAATGTCATAGTGAAAGAATTCTCAGGATGGAGTATTTCAGAGGTGTCTCAGAATGCACTTCAGTATTACAGTGGTCGTCTGTTCTGGATTAATAGGCTTAAATTCATTACAACTCAGGAAGTCAACCAGAGTGTTAGTATTCCCTTTTCAGAACCAGCTGAGTTTGCAGCCTTTACCCTTGTTCACACATCACTTAAACCTCTGCCAGGTAATTCATTTTCTTAATCTAAACCCTTCAATAAAAGTATTCCCTCTCATTTTCCACTCTTAAAATTATGTATCCATTTAGCTAAAGATAAGAACAACAGCAACTTGATAATAAATATACTAGGTTATAGCTGGATAATGTGCAATTAGAAAAGGTGATGACTATGGCTAAAAAGAATACAATGTTATTATTCATAGACCATTGTTTCTATTTGGTGATAAATTATGGGGTTTATTTGTAGTACCTTAAAGTTTTAAGTCTGGTTTTAAACTCTACTTATTGATAATATTATTTACATTTCTTTCATTATTTCCTCTCTTCATGAGCAGGAAATTTCTCTTTTACACCAAAAGTGATTCCAAGTTCAGTACCAGAATCTTCTTTCAAGATAAAGGGAAATTCTTCAAGCTTTCACATCATTTGGAGTGCCTCCACAGATGTGCAATGGGGAACTGTCTTTTACTGCGTGGGATCAAGTGTTTTACAAATGAAGGTATTCAGTCAATCCCTCTTTATTATCTACATGTATTACTTGCTCTAGCTTTGTCTACTTTTAAACAGATCCACGGTTTATTTCTTCTTCAGAATTTAGGAGTTGATTAAGCAACCAAACTAAATACAAAGCAAATACAAAGCAAGCTGTTCTGTTCCTCCACCACTGAGGCCAGCACTGGAGGAACATGGGCTTAGCAGTAGCTCTGGACTAGCTGCTGGAGTGTGAAGTGGCAGCTAAGGAGTTAGCGGGCCCAAAGACGTGTGAGGAAAACTTTCACAGTATCTTAAAGACAGAAGTGTCCTCCGAGATGCTAGTGGGAAAGCCTTTGACTGAATGTGAGATCTAGCTTTCATCCACACTGCATTTCAGCACATTTGGCAAGTTGTACTTTAAATTCAAAGGGCAGATTGCTAGCAGATTGGTGTACATTATGACAAGAGTTGATAAAACAATGATCACTCAAGAGGAGCAGTTCTGTCCTGGTTTAGCTACCAACTTGGAGAGAAGAATTTAGAAAACAGAATACATTTTATTTTATTTTATTTTATTTTATTTTATTTTATTTTACTTTACTTTACTTTACTTTATTCGTTCACAGTCTTTGGAGAGTGAACGGTGCCTCCATCCGCATGACTTGACAGTTCCATCCTACAAAGTTGATTGGCTGGAACCATTTGCACTCTTTGATTTTAGTGTGACTCCATACACATATTGGGGCAAGGCACCAACAACGTCTGTGTACCTTCGAGCCCCTGAAGGAGGTATTTGCATTTCAAATCCTAGTCATAATCTGCAATGAGTACTGGAACTGTGTGCCTGTCTAAGGTCTGTGTCAGGATGTGGAACCCTGTCTAGAGCGGAATGAGCAGCTCCCAGGGCTAGTCATCCATAGGCAGACTTGTAAGGACACATTTCTGAACATCTTTGCTTGGAAAAGTGAAGGCTCCAGGTGACCTTATTGCAGCCTTCCAGTACTTATAGGGAGTATATAAACAGGAGGGGGAATGGCTGTTTACATAGGTGGATAGTGATAGGACAAGGGGGAATGGTTTTAAACTGAGACTGGGAAGGTTTAGTTTAGGAGGAAGTTTTTTGCTTAAAGGGTGGTGATACACTGGAACAGGTTGCCCAAGTAGATTGTGGATGCCCCATCTCTGCAGACATTCAAGGCCAGGCTGGATGTGGCTCTGGGCAGTCTGGTCTGGTGTTTGGCGACCCTGCATATAGCAGAAGGGTTGAAACTAGATGAGTATTGTGGTCCTTTTCAACCCAGGCCATTCAATGATTCTATGATTAGTCCAGAGGAGATGAGTCTCTAAACCAGACCCCAGGGTTTTTGAATCTCTCAAAGCAGTCTATGATTTAAAGAGGCAAATTTTGCCAAACTGTTTTCCATCACATACTTCGAATTAAAACAACCCAGGCCATTCCATGATTCTATGATCTTTGGCAATTATCTGTTGCACACATAAATGCACTCTGTTGTAGTAAGCGAATTTGGAAGAGCAAGAGTGTGATCATATACCCACCATGTGCCCCCATGACTATGAGTAATACAGAGAAATTGAGATCTATTATGATGATTATCAAAGGCTGCATGTGATATATCAACCACTTATTAAGTTTTTAATAAATGTTATGCACTGTTTAACTGCATAACATTTTGCTCTCATGTAGGTTAAAGTTAAGACAGCTAACATATAATGCAGAATAACTGATGTACGGAGAAAGCTTATGAGGTGCACTAGGTTTTGAAGAGAATAGGAGAGGGAATAGGGCTCATTCTGTACTGCGATATTCATGGCACTCCATAGTAAGCTACAGGATTTTACTAAATAGATATTTCCCAATTGGAGAGCAGGAGTGTATTTACCTGTATCTTTTTCTGTATTTCTATGTATTTTTATCAGATACATAACTGTTGATGAAAGACAGAAAGATATTACTGCGATGTTTTGGATACTCTAACAACTCTCTACTTGCTATCTGTATTTTGCCAACATTAAGGCTGTCAAGCTCAGGTGCAAAACTAGAAGTGTTAATTACAAGCTACAGGTTCTGTTTTCATATAAGTGTTTCACTGTGTTTTTTATTTTTCATGCAGTTCCTTCAGCCCCTGCAAACCCTAGAATATATGTGTTGCATAATAACATACATGAAAGTGAAGAGAAAGTCCTTGTGGAGTTCAGATGGGACAAACCTGAAACAGACAATGGAGTATTAACACAATTCAGAGTTTACTACCAACTGTTGTATCAGAGTGGTGCTGCTGACACTCTCATGGAGTGGAATGTGAGCGATGTCAAACCCACTGTATTGCTCTTTTCAATCAGAGATGTGCTTCCTAGGCTCACAGTCAGGTTTCAGGTATGAAAAAGTTACTGAGCTTATTTCAGATGTTATCAGTGCATCTTGATGTATCTGCCTAGGAGATGGTGTAAGGCTTGGTTCAAGAATTTGTGGCTTTTGCTTGACTGCAAAGCTGAAAAGCACTACTGCTTTATAAATGCAGACTTACTTAATATCCGTAGTAAAAGATTTTCATATTAAAACTTGATAGGTCATGGTTTCTGTCATGGTAAAAGGCTTAAAACATAATGAAAGACAAATTAGAAGCATGGAAGTGTGTAATAGGCTGGCTATGAGTGGGAAGAACGTTGTGTTGTTTGCAATATCAACAGTAGGAAAGTACTTCATCCTGGGGAAAGAGACAAGACTGCCTGGCTTTCCTTGTATCCAGTTGAATGCAGTAAATGCAGTATGAATTGTCACTCTCTAGGCCATGTCTTAAAATTTTCTACATAGTCATGGCAAAAATCTCAGTGTAGACTTTGAACTGACCAGCACAGCCTTTGTCAAGCAGAACACATGCATACATTCCTTGCTGAGCTGTCAGGGGATTTGGTTGTCATTTTGTCATCAGTTATGATGTTCTATACTGAAATATTTTATGCTGCTGTTTAACGTACAGAACAATCTCCTGTCTCACAGGTGCAAGCTTTTACATCTGTGGGCCCAGGACCTATATCTGATATAGTGCAGAGGAATTCATCAGGTATGCATGACTTGGATGTCAGTTTATGGTTTCTGTGTAATAGCTGGTGTACTCAACCATACACATATTATATAATAAATAGTCCCTTAAACACGGATGACATTTGTTCCACACTGTGGTAGACAACACAGAGGAGGTTGCTGGAGCTTTTAATGGAAAATTACTGACACATTTCTTATCATCAGCTTAACTTTTGGGAATTGCAAGTCTTTTCTCAGAAGTATGCTAGATTAATTTTTTTAAGCAGTGTCAGGATAGCATGGAATGGTAGTCTTCAATCTGTTATCTGCATAAAACTACAGTAATATATGTTGCTTACAAATGGGCTGTGAAAGGTATCCAAGAAAGTTAGAGATCTATTAGGGATCATAGATTATTTCTAATTGGGCTGTGAAAGGTAATTAAGAGAGCAAATATATTTTTACTTGGCTTAAAGTTCTTAGCTAAGCATCTACAATGCCACTGAAAAATATTTATAAGTTTGTATACGATGACAAAAACGCAACATCAATCTGTGCATCTGATTATTTATTTATTTGTTTGTTTGTTTATTTGTCTAGTATGCCATATAATCAAATATACCTTGTACAGGACCATTTGTATTTTGTACTTGCTTTATGTTGTATGTTGTGAATGACCGCTGTTGCCTAAAATGCTTGGTGTAAATTCTGCTGTGCCTTTTCTTTACAGATTTTTTCCCTGTCCCAACTCTTATAACTTCTTCTTTCAACAAGTTGTTTCTTACTGACATAGACAATAATCATACCATATGGGAAGTTCTGACAAATACAAATATAAAGGACATCTGTTATACTGCTAATGATGACAAAGTGTATTACATCCTAGAAGACTCTCTTTTTCTTCTGAATGTACAAAGTACTTCAGAGTCTCAGGTATTACTTTGTCCCTTTTGTTGATTCAAGAAATCTAGGAAAATGTGGTCATTATTGTCATTATTTTGGGCCTAATCATGTTTTTAAAGAAGTCAAAACATGATGCTGAAAGCAAAGAAAAAGCAGCGTGATAGCAAATTACATTTATTGGCAGAATTCTAGAATCATAGAATGGTTTGTGTTGGAATGGATTTTTAAGATCACCTAGTTCCAACCCCCTGCTATAAGCAGGGACACTTCCCTTTAGACCAAGTTGCTCAAAGCCCCATCGAACCTGGCCCCAAACGCCTCCAGGGTAAGTGTGTCCACAATTTTGCCAGGCAACCTCTTCCAGTGTCTCACCACCTTCACAGTAAAGAATTTCTTCCTAATATCTAGTATAAATCTACTCTCTTCCAGTTTAAGGCCATTTACCCTCATCCTGTACCACATGCCCTTATAAAAAGTCCCTCCTTAGTTTTCCTGTAGGTCTCCGTCAGGTACTGGAAGGCCTTTATGAGGTGTCCCTGGAGCCTTCTCCAGGATGAAGAGCTCCAACTCTCAGCCTGTTCTTGTAGGGGAGTTGCTCCAGTTCTCTGATCATCTTTATGGCCCTCCTCTGGACCCACTCCAATAATTCAGTGTCCTTCTTGTGTTGGAGGCCCCAGAACTGGATGCAGTACTTCAGGTGGGGTCTCCTGAGAGCAGAGGAGCAGAATTACTTCTCTCGATCTGCTGGTCACACTACTATGGATGCAGCCCAGGACACTGTTGGCCTTCTGGTCTGCAAATGTAGTGGGGAAGGCTGAAGTGGAAAGATACAACTTTCTTAATGACTATCAGTTCATATGAGATTCTCCTATGGAAGAGATACAACTGGCCATTTCTAAATACACAATGCGAATATGTATAATATATATAATAAAATTGAAACTGTCAATTTTTTTTGTCATCTGTAGCAATTGGAAGAGTCCTGAGTATGCCATTGGTAAATTTTTCCTATTAAACATGTATGATTTTACCAACATCTGCTTTGTTCACAAGGTATTTCAACAAGTATTTAATTTCAAATTCACACTATTACATAAAATATGTTTTTTTGTATCAAACAAAGTTAAATTTCATTTGATTTCTTTCTAATTTTAAGCGGAAGCAATGATTGATATTAGTGAGACAACAGTTTTTGTTTGTATAAAGATATTGGAAACTTCATCCCACCTGTTTATGTTTTGATTTCTACTTTCCAAGTAGAAATGACTTGGGAAGCCAATCTGATTTGGTAGTATCCTAACACTGGGTGGGAAAATTCTACCCTTAAGATTCTATTTTATTTTTTCTTAAGTTTTTCGAAGACGTATTTCTTCACAATGTCACAGCCATCACAGTAGATTGGATTGCAAGACATCTCTTTGTTGCCCTGAAAACATCATTGAATGAAACTCAAGTATTTTTTATTGATCTGGAACTCAAGACAAAGTCCTTAAAAGCCTTGAACACACAGTTGAGTAAAAATAATTCAACTATATCATCTCTACGGTCATATCCTTTTTTAAGGTAAGACACATATTACTGAAAATTTCTTTAAGTATGGTGTAACAAGATTTACATGAAGAATTAACTCATAAGGACTCAAAAGGACTTTCTATACGAGGTTTTTACACTGTGTATGTCTCATAAACTTCTGGATGCTCTTCTATTTGTGTGCTACTTGAACTTGGACATATCTAATTTTAAAAATGTCTATGTTTGAGTAAAAGTTTCAAATAACATTTAAATCCTGAATAACCATTACCATAACATCATTGCAACCATTTTATCCAGAGCATTCTATTATTGTGACCTTCCATTCAGAAAATTTATCTCTGGACATATGCTGCTTTACTTACCTTGTTTTAAATTGGGAGGTTTCTGACTGAAGTTACTTTCAAAACTGTATTTAGGACACTGTTCAGATTGAAGTTTTTCTGTTGTAAGCAATGCATTTTATTTGGTAGCCGCTTGTATTGGATTGAAGAACTTGATCATGGCGGCCGCATGTTTTATTATGATATACTGAATAACACCACGTACCACATTTTGGGATACAAATCAGTTGAAGAAAAGATGAGGAACTACTGCAACTGTAACGTGGCAGAAGCAGAGCTGGGAAGACCTATGAGTATAGATGTATCTGACATAAAGAAACCCCGACTGCTGTTTATCAGAGGAAGAGATGAAATTTGGGCCTCAGATGTGGATGGTTGCCACTGCTGGAGGATTACCAAGATACCAAGTTTTCAAGGTCTGATTGCTATGTTACTTTTCCAGGTAGTTTGTGATTAGTTCCGTCTCTACTATCAACAACGCGCATTTCAGCAAAATAGCATTTGTGAAGTACTTTATTTATAAAATTGATTCATTTTTAGGCAAGATGGACAAAACTAATGTGTTTCACGCTTCCAGTTGTGTACCCTGTTGATGTAAACCAGGAGAAAGAGCTGTGTGAGAGTGTTTGCCAATGGAAGTATGTATTCTAGTGAGATGTCAGAAATCTCCAGATAAAGTCTTTGTAGACACAATGTGGCTGAGATACTGACCCACACTGACTTACTGAGAGGAAGTACTCATCTGCCCTCATAAAATTATTCACTCAGGATTATGCTGAAGCTTAACTACAATATTTTCCTACAGGTACAAAAATTGGAAGCTTGACTGTAGATAACCAATTTATATACTGGACCATTGAAACAAAGGAATACACAGAAATTTTTCTAGCAAATAAAGAAGGCACAAGACACTCTCTTCAGAAGAAAGCAAATCATGAGCTGAAAATCTTAGCCTACAGCTCAGCAATGCAATTATATCCAGGTAGTGGAAATTTGGGTTGTTCTGCAAATGCAGTAAGTTTATTTCAGAGCATGTATTTGACATGTAGATCATGCTATGTGTATTTGTATTTTTAAAAAGATGGAAATAAGGATTAACTAAGTTGTTGCATGGAAGGACATGATGGTGATTATTGCATGTGGTTTAATGGATCAGGGGAATAATGAAAGAAAAATTTCTATTTTAAAAGTTGTGTTGAACCTGGAGATTTGAGAAAGGTGGTGAATCCTGAAGCACTGAAAAAGAGCAACCATTGTGTCCTGAAGATGATTAGTTGTCACGAGGTGCTGCAAGAGTTTAGTAATGATCTTTGTCATGATACAGAATTCTGCTGTTGTTCACAAGTATGCAAAGCTGAAAAAAAATATGTATGTTCTTCCAAAGATGAACATATAAGAGCTCTGCTTATTAAAGTGATTTATAAAATAGTGCCTGAGAGTCAATTAGCTTACATGCTAGTAGATTCAGGCTTCACTTACTACTTCTTTTTTGTTGTTTTTTTTTTTTTAAAGAAAAAATGATAGAATGTAATGAATGAAGGAAAAATTATTTTTAATGCAATTTCAAGATTCATGGTACCTGTAGATATAATGTTTGTAAGTATAGAGGTTTAGAACAGCTATTATTGAAATTAATGTATTAAAAAATAATTTATTAATTTTTACATTAAAAATTAGCAAATATACAAGAGGATATTTTACTGGGATGGAGTTCTATGGAATGAAACATTTTATGCTGTTTCTGGGCAGCCAGCAGCGTTTCTCCTGCCCACGGCTGCTCTGACCAGAGCCCAGGCTATTCTTATCAGTACTTTGGGCAAATTTAATCCCATGTAGTCTGTGTGGGCTTGGCATTGATGCAGGATCCTGGCTTGGCCCTGGTACAGACTGAACCAGAGATACAGTTTATTTAAAGAAATCCAGGCTTAGCTGATGCAGAAAGGGAACAGTTGGTGTTTGGTCCAATGGGACTGTTTCTACCCAGAGATCTTCACAGAGTTATTCTCATTAATGATGGCTTTAAAATATATACACATAGTGGCATAAAAAGATTTAACAAAGAAAACCAATTAACAAAGCAACAAAACAAGAGAAAAACTTTGGATAGAATTATTTGCACAAGTTTAAGAGAAAAGAAAATCAAAATTTTAAAATAAGAAAAAACAATTTTATTTTCTACTTGGTACTGAAAAAGTGATGTTTGCAAAGACCATCTGGATTGACTGACAAGCTTTTTATTGCCTTAGTGATGTGTGCAGGTAGTACAGCTAGTTTCCTTTCATTCTAGCCTATTTAATTGCCATCCAGAGACACAATGTCAGTTGATCATTTAATACATCAGAAGTACTCAGTGAAAATTATTGTCCTGTCACACGTTCTGTGAGAGGATGATTTCTCTTCAGGGTTAGGAGGAGAGGGGCTGAATATGTAGCAAAGGAATTTTTTTCTCAGTGTAAGCACGTTTCTATGGAATTGCCTGACAGAATCTTCAGTTATGAAAATGACTCAGTTCTTTATTTCAACTCGGATTTTTCCCGTGAGATTTTTACTACTCTAAGAAACTATGCACTGTCAAAGAATGAACCTTACATTTATTTCTACCAAATAGTCTTTCTTATTCTCCTTCCCTTATGAGCATGAACCTGCTTTTGGAAGGAGTGACAGGGTTGCTCATTTAGGGAGAAAAGATCTTGACAATGAGGTCAATTGTTCTTGACTAAGGGCAAACAATTGTTCTTGCACTGTCATTTCCTTCCTGGCAGCAAGTCCATTTAGTAAATTTTTAAGTTGTTTTTTAAAAGTTCATCAGGTGACAAGGGTTTTTATTTTGTTACTTCTTTTATATTATTACATGGCATTCTTCTATTGTTTTCTCCATGAAGACTACTTCTTCTCTTCCAAATCTTGTCTCCCCATTCCCTGTTGTTACCGTGAACTTTACAAGTGAAAAACTGTTTGGAAGAAAATGAGATAACATTTAATTGCTAGGGAAAGCTAGTAGCTATTCTGCATATTTGCTTTTCTTGTGACAAGCAAGTTTGGACTCACCAGTGTGTACTACTTTCAGTAATACAGCAACTAAAGTCCAAATTTCCAAGTTATTTTGGTACCTATAGAAGCATAAAAATATTTTAGCAATTCTGATTTTATCAAAGATAAACAAGCCTTTGCTTTGGTTACTCGTATTCTTTTAATCTATACAACTAACCAAATATACTATATCCAAGTGGTATTCTATTCTGTTTCTATTTGTGGAGAAGGTTTTGTGATTATTATTTTCTCATACGAACAATGATAGAATCCCATGCACATTTGGATTGGTCCAACAGTAATTGCTTTTTTTTTCATTTGTTAATGTCTTTCTTAGATAAGAGGTGCCTGACTCCATTACTAAACAATGAGAAACCTACTATCCTTGATACAACAAACACTAGTTTTACGTTAAGCTTACCATCTGTCACAACACAGCAGCTATGCCCCAGAATATCCCAGCCTACACCAACATATCTGGTATTTTTCAGAGAAATGACTAACAACCATGAGAACTTGACCTACCGTTTCTCTACTCTACAGCAAAAAACTTTGGTATGTCTATTTTGGAAAAAAAATGCATGTGCAACCGTATATAACAGAATGTAATATTACTTCTAATTATTTTATAAACCATTCTGCAACTTTCTGTCGGAATTTTTCTACTTCTGCAAATCCCATACTAATTCTTGTTTGTGATTGGTGTTTTGCTAAGTGGGGGATTCCTTAGCTTTTCCTTGCGCAAGCACTCATCTGTGTTTCAACATGTCCTTGCTAAAATCCGGTTGCAGTGGATCTTCAGTTTCTACTTGATAAAAGAGATGTTGAAGTCGTTACTAAATAAATACCTTTTTAAATGTTTAAATAAATCTTCAACATGTTCAGCAACAGTAAGTCCTGATTTTATGCACTTTGCTGTAGCTCTGCTTGCCTTAGTAATTTTTTTCTGTAATTCTTTTTGAACTTTTCCATTTCCTATTCAAGCACCAGTCATTGAACAGAACATTATTGTAGCCATGCTAATTACACCTACTTACTAATTTAATGGACAGATGATTGGTGTTATATGTGAGTACTTTCTAAGAACACAAGTTTATTATCTGATTTAAAATTACAGGAAATTCAGGAACCTATTGCTGTCATAAACAACCTAAAACCATTTTCAAGCTATGTCATACAAGTTGCGGTGAAAAACTACTATTCAGATGAAAACCAGCTGGCTGTAGGTGGGGAGACATTCGGCACAACTCTATGTGGAGGTTTGTTTCAAGTTTTATTCTGGTTTTGAACATAATTCTCATCTTAAGGAAATGTTTGGGTAGCAAGTCAGAAAGTACTGAAATTTTCTGCTCAAACTGTAACCTGTGTCGATGACCAAATCCATGACCAAACTGGTGAATCTGTAAGAGTCAAAAGAAATATGTATGTTCTTTAATGTTTTCATTCACTGGCCTCCTGAGGAAAGATAAACTATGCATAAAAATGACGAAGTTGCAGTTTTTGCCTTGGACCACCTTTTAAATAAATTGTGTTAGTATGGATGTATGATTATATATGTTTAAATGTCTAAGATATAGGCAACATTAAGACTTTTTTCCCTTGACCTGATAGTGTTCTCATAATTACTGTTTCTTAGGATAGCGTAGATATGATTTATCAGGCTGAAGAGACAGCACTTCATTTTTATTTCTCTTTGAGTACCAATAGTGTATTTTCTTTTTGTTTTAGTAATCTTGATATGTTCTTCTCAGTCCCTTTCATATTAGAACAAGAAGGGCAGGAATAGCACTTTTGCCTTGAACATTCACTGTATCAATTAAGGCAGAGAGATAACTGGTTAGGAGTTAGCTTATTATTATTCAGTCTGATTCTTTGCCATTTCAGAGCTGGGCCTGTGCTGCCATAGCAAGACTGATTTATATAGCCAGTATTCATCTCACATCGTATGTGTGTGTGTGTTATATTACCAGATGATGCACAAGAAATGTGTCCAGGTTAATATCTCTACTTCCTGTTTTGGCTGTGTGGCTTTGCAGGTTTTCCTTTCTGATGTTAAACTGAAAAGAAAAAAAATCATCTGTCTCTTCTGTGCTCTCTTAGATAACTCAGTCATATTAAATACACTTATTTTATTTGGGGCACATTTTCTAGAACAGGAAATGAGGAATTTCTGTAACACTTCTGCTGATGACTAGTGGACTGTGTTTCATTATGGGGGACCTATGACTACTGAGCACATGCTAATTATTCAGCTGCGCATAACAGGAAACAATTTTGCCTCGCACCTAGGATGCAACTTACTTTGTCTTCTTGCTTTCTTCCATTTATCCTCTGCCCTTTACCTTCACAGTTGTCCTCTCCACCTTATTCTGGAGATCCCATTGCTGAACATAGATCTGGTGCTTCTTGAGTATCCTAACTACCTTACTGACTGCTCATGAAACTGGTGAAATTTGGGGTATGCCATAGGGAGGAAAATCAGCTCTGCTGCACTTTAATGTATTTGGGAGTCTTGGCCCCATCTGCCTTGAAATCGAAACAACCCAAAAGCTTTCCTCAAATACCTAAAGGGTAACTGGAATTTATAGGGAAATAGAGTTTGAACTTTCCTTACTTTCTGATAACACTACTAGTCTGAGATAGTCTTGTACTTAATTAGGACAGGAAAATGCTTCAGCCCACTCCCTGTATCACTCTCCCTTTTGCACTGTGGGACAGCTACAGTCCCCAGTTTTCCTGAAGCTCTCCAGTCCCAGAAAGAAATGCAGCATCTGAAGATATATGCTGTACCTTTGTATATGTTGTCTTACACTGCAGCCTGACCCAACAGAAGTACCTTGCTCAGTAGTTTTTTCTTGTTTTGCATGCATGTGTGGATGTCTGTCTTATATCCTTCTTCATGAGGAGCTGTCTTACTGCTCTTCAGATAATTTTGTTGTTATTGGAGTGATACTGCTGGCCTCATTTGGTGAAAACAGGAAAAACAATACCAAAGATCTATCCATTCTCTGTAGTAAGCATAGCACTTTATTAGAATCATAGAATCATAGAATAGAATCATAGAATCACTCAGGTTGGAAAAAACCTTAAAGATCATAGAGTACAACCATAACCTAACCATACTATCCTAACTCTAACAACCCTCCGCTAAATCATGTCCCTGAGCACCAAATCCAAATGGCTTTTAAACACATCCAGAGATGGTGACTCAACCATCTCCCTGTGGAGCCTATTCCAGTGCTTAACCACCCTTTCTGTAAAGAAGTATTTCCTGATATCCAACCTATATTTACTGTGGTGCAACTTAATTGCTCTTCTTTTGTGGCAGATTGGCACTGCAGCTCTGCTCCATTTATTGTGCTTGGTGTCTGCTTGGTGGCAGCTTAACACACAAAAACTCATCCCCTGAAGATCCATCAGACACCTCTGATAATGTCCATGTTACAGAAGAAGAGTTATAACCAAGCCTGGATGGCAGTCCATTTGTATTTTACTGAAAGGAATTGGGAGAGAGTACCTAGGGATGCTTGCTGCTGAACTCACTGTGTTACAGACATGCTGTAGACTTACCTTCACTGCTTTTCCTGCCTGGATCCTGTCCCACAAGGTTGGAGCAGTTCTGCTCTGAGAGAGGGCAAGTGAATGAAGTGGAGAGGCACAGCAGCACTTGGATCTTAAGTATTAGCTCACTTGAGCCATCTATAGCAGGGCTGGTGATAGGTGACATGTTGCTGCAGAGACTACACAACTACAGCTATATTCTTGTGAAATGCAGCTAGACGTGTGCATACCATAGCAAGAATCCAAAGGTTTTCCCTTACTCTCTCTTTACCTCTATTTGGGTTCTCTCTGCCCTGCTATATTTTTTTACCACTTAAATGGATTTCTCACTGTCTGCAGCACTGAGCAACTAGGCTCTGGTCCTATGTAGATCTATGAATATTTTGAGCATATTACTAAGGAGTATGTTGCAGAAGGTAAGCAAAGCTGACCTCTAAGAAGTCAATTTCAATTCTTTGCATGGGAATCTGTGTCTGTACTGCAAAATTCATACGACTTGCTGATTGAGTAAGATTGGGTACTATTGGGATGTGGCAGGAATTCACACTCTTGCTTCTTTGTGTGATAAACTGAGCCAACCTGCAGCAATGTACACCCTTTCCGTGGAGGAACTTGAATGTTGAACATGAAATGAGAGACTGGGTTGCTCCACTGAAATGGAATTTTTCAGTCTCAAGTCAAGTGAAACACGAAACTCAAAACAAACTTCTTCAGTTGGGCAAAACAAAACACTGTGACCAAAACAAATGAAGTCTGAAAACAAAATAGAAAAACGAAAATAAATGATAATAATGAGAAGAAAAAAAAGAAGAAGAAGAAGAAGAAATCCCAAACCCTGAGCAGTTTAACAGGTATTTTCATCAACATTTAGAGCTTTTCACAATTTATTGAAAATTTTCCAACCAGCTGTGACTAGAATGTGTTTGTGTCCCAGCACTTGTGTTCTCAATTTCATGAATGTAACTGCTAGTTTAAATTGTAATCAGATGCTACTAGAGCCTCTTGAAGTGTGTATGCTATTTCACACCTCAGAAGCAGCGTACATTCCCTCTCTTTCCCTCAATTCTGTAATGAAATGATAGAAGCTTGGATTAATCTGTACTTTCTAACAAATAGGAAAATAGAAGGAATGAAAAAAGTACAACTTGGAAAAATAAATGCATTCCTCTTGCCACAGAGTGTCACTCTTCCTCCACATATCTTTTAGCTGGTGAAACAAGGCATTTGCCTTCCTTGCTAGCTTAGCTTCTGCACATTTCACTGAAATAGCCTGGAGTCCTTGCTGCTAAGGCATAAATTAAAGAATATGCTCTCTTAATTCTGAAATATTGGGAATCTAGATAGTGTAACAACTTTTAACTCTTTATGTATCTGCACAGTTCAAAGGGAAAGAAAGAATATTTAACACAGAGTTGGGGCATTCCACTTACCAGTTCAATTCGTGGTCACAGAGATCCAAGGGAAGAGTTTATTTTTTACAAAAGAGCTAGTGAGAAATCTGCTGGCATGAAAAATAGACCAACAAGCCAAGTTTCTCACTTACATAGCTTAGAGAATATATTTCTGAAAAAAAAATTGTAAATGATAGCAAGAAATGCTCGGGAGTTCTCAGCTAGCTTCCTCTTCTGCAGAGCCTATATAACAAGCTGTCTTGGTGAATACTTTGTTACATAGTAAACAAAATAAATCTCTTTAATTGTGAGATTCTGAACTGGACAAAATAAAGAGCTGAAGAATACATGAACTTATGGAAAAATGAACTTGAGGGGGTTGTGTTTTATCTAACAACAGTTCAACTCAATCCTGCTTACACGATGAGTTTGCAAATATTTTTTTTCTTTTGTAAATTACTTACTGTCCATTTGACTGGCAATCCAGAATACAGTATTTCTATTCACCACTGAAATTTGGAGATGTTGTACATCTCATGAGTATGTGATGGTTTACTATCTTGGCAACTATCTTCTCTTTGCTTAGCAGTAACAGAGGGACATCTTAGATGAGCTTAGGTCAAAGGCCAACCTCATGTATTATATGAGAAATCTTGAGTTTAATGATTTCTTTATAGAAAGCAGAATACATGGAAGCTATGCAGAAACTTATTTTTTTCTAGATATTTAAGTATAAAGTGTTTCAAAATAACTTTATAAAATAAATCTAACTTGTAGATCAGATGAAAAATAAATCAGCTTTACATTATATTGGAACTGCTCAATTCATAGAGCCCAACCTGAATGATTTAATTAATCTTTGAACGTATCTTTTAAAAAATATTGTGATACGTAGTCAAATTTGAGGATTTCTTCTTTCCAGTTGGGAAAGAGCATAGGTATTTTTTTTTAGTGCATATCCAAGTTATCGTCTTACTGCATTTAAATCTGAAACTGATAAGAAAGAAGTTCTGTTTTTAGGACACCAGCAATGTTTTTGCCTGCATGCATGGTACAATAGCCAAGAATACTACCATATTCATAACTTATATTTCCTTCGTCCATTACATTTTATTTGCCTAAAAATCAGTCAAATAAAAAAGAGAAAAACAGTGAGATCCATACCAAAAGTAGATTCATTTTAATTTCTCTTCCAGTACCAGAGGGAGTTGATTCCGTTAAGGCAGTGGTTTTGTCTGACACTACTATCAACATATCTTGGAGTGAGCCTCTGGAGCCAAATGGACCTCTAGGATCCATCCGCTATCAAATCTCTGTCAATTTATTGTCTTTGTTCCCAGAAGCTCCCTTGAGAAAAAGTGAATTTCCAAATGGGACGCTTTCATGGTCTGTCAGTGATCTCCAGTCTGGAACAAACAATTTGTTCAAGGTATAATCACAAGCAGTATAATCACTACCTGTCTGTCACTAACCTTCAAGTTTTCAGACTGCTTCTCTGTAAATATGTATGTCTATTTTGAAAATATAAGTTCAAAAATTGACAGATTTCTCTCAGTCCTCTAGTCTTCTCATTAAAGAAAATCAAACATCACAATTTATTTCCATGAGTTTTTCGGATGAAATCCTTTAACTGAAATATTTTCTATTGTGGGAGCATATCACCGACATCAAGACTAAATAGGAATTTCTGCCACAGTCTTGCTGTGGTTGCCCTGATACATGCTGAAGGACGATCAACAGATGAGAAACCTCCTTTCTACAAGGAGGCCACCTAACTCCGAAGCACTCGATGTGGTGTAATAAGCAGGGCTGTGTGAGTGAAATGAATCATAGCTAATAGATGAAGTTTTATCTTAGGAGCAAAAGCTCTGAAAATTTCAGTGAAAGGGAACTTTATTATTATATGAATAGTGGACTTAGTTGTTTTACCAATTGCTTTTTTTTTCGTTTAATATTTTTTTTCTTTAGTAAAAAAGAAAAAAAAAGTCTAATAAAACAAAAAAAGTATCTGATATCGTGTTTTTGTGATCCAGCATGTGATGTAATGTCTGCGTACTGGTGTAAGAATCTGTGGCATTTAGGAAGGATCTAAAAGAAGAAGAGTTTTAGTGAGAAAGATGAAACTGAAAAGATTATGTGAGTAGGGGGACTGCAGAAACCACTGACATTCATCCTAAAGATATGTAACACTGAAGCACAAAACATTTAATCCTGGATTGCCAAAATATTACCTTGTTTTAAAACGGCTATCCTTCCAAACACTCTAAAGCCACCTTTTCTACCTGGTCTTGTACTGTACATTTCATCTGTTTCTTTACTAGGTTCTTGCATTTCATCCCAATGAGAACTGGTTTTCTGAAAGTGTCCCTGTTACTGCAAAAACTTTTGAGTCTCCAATTTCACCTTCCAAAATAATCCCCGGAAATACCAGTTTCCAGCTAGAATGGAGAGCTCCTCTGCACATCAATGGAACCAGCTTCTGGTTTGAGCTGCGTAAGGTAAAAATACTTAATTTTTTTCCATGTCAGATTAAACATAACCCAGTTCTATCCTGGTGAGCAAGATAGCATGGCAGGGCATATATGAAGAATCTCAGTGGTTAATTTGGGCACAGTGATGTCAGTCTTAGTGACTCAGAAGAAGCAGGATGGAGGCAGCATTTGCCAGGAACAAGGAGGAGTGCAGCTGCAGCATTTAATACTCCACAGTGCCAAAGGACATCCTGGATGACCCCACCAGAATTCCTCTTGGGTCTCCTGTTTCAGTATAGTTCCCTCCCTCTTTCCTCACTGCTCTCCTCCAGTCTGTCTGTTAACTGTGAGCTGTATGTCTACTCTGCAAAAGAAAATAAAGAAAAGGATGTTTGGCATTAAATGTCAGCTACAACCTGGTATCTGAATTTTATTTTCCTATGATAGTAGTTAGAAGAAAATGCTGGATGTAAAAACAGGTGCAATAGTGCAGACTGCAGAGATAAGTGCAGCAGTGACAGCAGCAAGGATGGGAGCTTCAGGTTTTAATGTTTAGACCACCAGACACAGAAAATGTCCTGTGCTAAACTAGATCACATAGATTCCTTGATACAGATAATCAGATCCAGGAAGCCTACACCAGATGTTTCCCACTTGCCATAAAAAAAGCATCAAACTCCATTAAACCATCTCCTTTCAACTGCATGATGGCAAACTGAACTCATGGCTGTGTCACAGTGATCTAGAAACACAAGCTGCACAGAGCTAAGCAAGGGAAAGGCTCCTTTTAGCTGTGCAAAAGGATCACTTAATCTATTGTCCTTTGTGGTTACCAAGACTTGCAGGTTTTCTGAAAGCAAAGGGGGAAATAAAACTAGTTTTTGTGTTCTTGGTCTCTAACAAGGTAAAATCCTGTGATTGAAAAAACACATGCATAACCTCTCTCCTACAGTATTAAAATGTAGCAAGGTGGTTATATATCCACAAATAATCTGTGATATATTTTCAAGAGAGTAAGAAAGCTGACTATGATGATATTTTATTTTTCTAGTGGCAAACAAGAAGTGATTGGTTTTCTCCTGCAAGCACTACATGTACTATAGGCCCTGTTTACACATGCAATCTCACGGGAACTCTTCCTTCTTCCAACTATCTTGTAAGAGCAACAGTAGTATATATTACAGGAATGAAGAGCACTTCCTTTCCAACAAGCTTTAAAACTACAGGTAAGCACATAGCATAGGAAAACAAGATTTTAGTACTATTTTCAGAACATGAATCATCAAAACATATTTTGTAAAGTTTAGCAGGTAATTTTCTTATACCAGGACCTAATACTTTTGGAAAGTAAGTAACAGAACACCAAGAAATTAAGATTCACTTCAAGTGGAACATGGGGAAAAGAGTGAGGGAAATTGAGATGAAATGCCTATATCCATATTAACTTATAACTACTCATGAAAAGCTTCATGTGAGTGAAAATTTTGAAACTTGTCCATCACAAAGAGAAGGCCAAAGACTAATTTTTCATGGGGTATTACTGATGCTGATCTTTGCTCCTTTTGTATGTCCACTCTTGTACATGTCTAAATTTTGCTCTGTTAGCCTTTTGTTTTGCTGTACATGTTGAAAATATTTGTATCTTCCCCATTTGGCCAAAGCTGGTGTTCCCAGTAAGCCGGGAACACCCAAAAGAGCAGAAGACTCTAAAAACTCTGTACAGTGGGAAAAGGCTGAAGACAATGGAAGCAATCTCACCTACTACATCCTAGAAAGCAGGTAAGCAATGTGTGATGCTATTTGTTACCTAGGGAGCAGTCCAGAAAAAAACAAGGTGAGTGGGAACAGGCTTTGTTAGAGACTTTGTCTGGTTGTTCAAATACATGGACAGGTGAACTAATCTGGTGCCAAGCATATTGCAGTCAACCACTTTCCTCTGAGGAAGCACGAGGTGCTATGTATCCATAGGTCAGGGAATATCTCTGATGATTCTGAGCTGCCCTTTGAGCCCAAAACAATGTGGATGTTTTGGAAATTGCTGAGAATTAGTTATTTGTCTTTGAAATTGTCATTGCTTGGGCTTTTGTACAGACTGGGAGGGTAAATCAGCCTTGTGTCTTGCTATCACAAGATGGATTCCTATTAGCAACATCCACTTATTCTGTAATTGCTTTTGCAATTGTATTTAAGAGATAGGTGGGCTCATGATTTGTTGACATAAAGGACATAAAGTATGAAATTTCTGAACCAATGCACAATTTTAATTTTCTCTGCTTTAAATATGCGTTTTCACTTGTTCTGAGTTTTCAGCAGATTATTGGGGTTGTGTTTAGATTCTGGACAATTTGAAGTACGCCTGATAGAACTAATCATTTTTGCTAATACAGATATGAGATCTCAAGGGCTTTCAGTATATTTCTTATAGGAATAGTGAAATGTCAATGATGCTAATGACCCTTCTCGTAGGATCTCATCCTTCTGCAAAATAAGTAGCCACTTTTTGACATCAATTCCTAGAAAACACTGAATGTACACTAACAACGTTTCCAGACCAATCCTTGAAATATAGGAATATATTTGGTTATACATTTTTTACTGAAACATTTGGAAATCTTTCAAATCTGAATTTTCAAATATTTAGCAAATATTCTCAGCTAAAATGTATATTGAAATATCTTAGCATTCAGTGTATGTAAGGAAAGCTCATATAGTGCTGCCAGGAAGAGTCATAAGGTAGTCTCACAAATATGAGAAGATTCGATAATATTTATAGTAATTTGTCAAATTGAACTGCACATGTCACACTTATTAGACTCCACTGAGTGCTATTTCACACGTATTCTTGCACTAGCAATGTAAGGGCTGAATGGACAGGTTAGAGTATGTTGTTGACGGCTGTGACTTTGAAAGTTCTCATTATTTTGACCAATATTTGACCAAGTGTGTTTAATGCAGTCAGTGAAAGGTTTAATTAGTTTTTAATTATTTAAAACTGAAGGAGGTTCAATTTCCTGAGATATTCCTAAGACGTTTTAAATGAGCGGTGATAGAGGGAATCTAATATTTCCTTTTTCTCAATCAATTCAGTGCTTATGAAAGTTAAAGATTCACAGCACTGTGGTGTTGAGCATACTTTACTTATGTAAGTTTTCACTCAGAAATATTTTTCTGGTGCTGTTAGGTTCCGAACAGTTCTGTGAGTGTACAGCAGCACTGACTTTCACGGAATGAGACCACAATAATTTTGATGTGCCAACAGCCACATTAAGCCTGACTTGCTGTGGCCCAGGTCAGGACTGTCTCTTAGCTGCTGTGTTCTCCAGCCTCCAGCTTCATATTAATCTCTGGAATCATGCTGCATCACTGAGGCTTTTTTTAGATTAAGGAAATACATTTTTTTTCTTCTCCAGCTTCAATGCACATATGCAGAGAATATGCAGAATTGCACTTTGAACCTCAAGGTATCTCTATGCCCTTCAAAAAAGTGTTAAGTCAGACCTATATTATTCTAGAAAATTTTTGCATAGCCTTCTGAAATAACCCATTTTTCTTACAGTTACGGTTAGGATGTGAACATGAAGATATAGTTTTTACTTGTCTTTTGGTTTAGAAGTGTTTGGCTTTTTTTCTTAATTGAAGCATATTGGGAGAGTGATTGACATACTCATGAAGGTCATCTCATATGAAATATTACAGTCCTGTGTGACATGAAATGATATTTCACATATTGCCTTTCAAGTTTAATGTGTGGTCTGGTTGGTGAATAATCAGCTCTGGATTTATTATGAGCAATCAATCTCAGTCCAATGGGGAATGGAAGAAATATATGCAGCAGTCAGCAGATACTATGGGAACCTGGCTAGCTAAAGAATTGTGTCTTCCCTGCCAATGACTTGCTTCCTATTTAGCTTGTGAAACCTGATGCACAAGAGCCACTGAATTACTCTAGGCCCAGGAAAGCAAAAACTTCTAACAGTACACAAAATAAACACTGTTGTTGTGTTTGGTTTTTTCTTTTTTCTGAAAACTGAATAAGAAGTTGTGAAACCTTGGCTGTAAGGTGTGTACTGACATGGATGAAAGTGTGCTGCAGCTTTGCACATCTAAAATGTTATAGCATTTCATTTCCAATGCCAAACTGAGAATGTGTGATTTCTGGCATTGATGAAATGGAATGGCACAATTTTCTGCTCCAGAGCCAAGACCCCATGAATAGATTGAGATTTCATGCAGGCAAAGAGATTTTGAGAAAGCTGTGAAAGTGAAGAATGGAGGAGAAGTAATGAACAACACTTACTGCATTAATATTGTACCTGGGTTATTTCATTGTGCCTGTTGTAGGAAGCA
This sequence comes from Lagopus leucura, assembly GCF_019238085.1. Classification (NCBI taxonomy): domain Eukaryota; kingdom Metazoa; phylum Chordata; class Aves; order Galliformes; family Phasianidae; genus Lagopus; species Lagopus leucura. Next base: position 40,523,903 of record NW_024962252.1, on the reverse strand, counting down.
GTCTGGCAACACTAACAAAGTGAAGTCTTTGTGGATGGTGGTTTACAATGGTTCTTGTGACAGCATTTGCACGTGGAAGGCCGAGAACTTAGAAGGAACTTTTCAATTCAGAGTAGCAGCTGCAAATATGCTGGGGCTTGGTGAATACAGTGACATAAGCAAAGATATTGTGTTGGCTAAAGGTATGTCCTGCACTTCTATGTTTTGTTAACCAAGTTTTTCCAGAATAAATAAACTCATTTCAAAAGAGAGACCTATTTTATGATGAAGTTGTTGCACAAAGAATGTGTCTGCAGGGTAATTACTGGTAGCATTTACACTGTAACCCCAATTGCCACTGCTTTGCATGGAACAGTGGGCCTGAACTTTGATTTTGCTTCTTTATACTGATTTTTCTCCATGGACCCACACTTTGCATCATGATGTGAATCTTGAAGTAAATGCAAGCTTCCATGCTGGATAAAGATGTGAAAATTACTACTTGATGTCCGTCAGAATTCTAGGTCTGTACACTGCTGTTGTTTTTGAAAATCCCATCCTGAGTGATCAAGCAGTTGGCACATTCTCTTTACATGCATACTGTGGGTTATCAGTGCATAAACAGTCGAGACCTAGAGGAAGAGAACTAATTTGACCAAATATAGATGTGTCCACATAGCTTACAAGAGAGCTTTGTGCAGAGAAAGATACTTACACAGCAGGCAACTCTAAGCAACTCTAGGATCTTTCAGTTAGGTTGATACAGTTCATATACACAGTCATTTACCAGTTTTCCCCTTCTGTTTAACAGATACTGTGACCTCTCCAGATATCACTGCTATTGTTGCTGTGATTGGAGCAGTTGTACTGGGCTTGACTATGATCATACTGTTTGGTTTTGGTATGTGGTTGATTTTTTTTTATTTTTATTTTTTTGCATATCCTTGGTTTGCCAGGCATTTCAGATAGCAGGAGATGATGGGCTTCCAGGTCTGGGGAAATGCTGAACAATCTGCAGTATGGAAGCAGGAGGGAATTTCTGTGTTCTCATCTTTTGAGGTCTTAGAAATGTATGGTTACCTATTCAACATTTAGGAAAGGATAACAGTTCACTCTATCTTAAGGCATTTATTACTGTAGATTACTTGTAGAAACAGCATAGAAATGCTGAAGGAGCTCTGAAGTTCTCACATATCCTAATGAAAACTTGTAATTTGCAAGTTAGGTGTTGTGTTTATTCACCAAAAGAATTCATTTTATCCCCTTCAGCCTTTTTCCTGAAGGAAGAATGCAGAGATTACTCTGTAATATAAATATCTAGATATGAGGGTCCTATCCTCTCATTCCTCATCTTTGCCATGTGATATTGCACCAACTCTTTGGGTTTTGCTCTTGTCACATACAGAAGTGAATGCTTGCCTAATTTCTCAATTTTCTGTCTTCTTTGGGAAAAGGTAGTGGCTCATTCACGCTTGTTGCCAAAGGGTCATGCTGTACAGAATGACAAAAAGAAAAAAAGCAACAACGACCTTGCCGCCTTTCAGAGCCTACTCACATTCTGGGATGCTCTCGGAGTAAAATATCTTGTGGTCTTCTTTTCTATTCCAGTATGGCACCAAAGATGGAAATCAAGAAAACCAACCTTAACTGGGCAGATAGTGCTTGTCAAGGAAGATAAAGAATTAGCTCAACTCAGGGGGATGGCTGAGACAGTGGGATTAGCCAATGCATGTTATGCTGTCAGGTATGTCCTTGGAGGAAGCGCATTTTCAGGACAAAAACACAGAAGAGGGCTTCTCTGGATTGGTTTTTATCAACATTCTCATCCCTGACAACCTGATGTGATGATGGGAGCCGCATCTGCTCAGAGGGCAGGTCTGCTCTGAAATATGCCCTGCCAAGCTAGTTCCCTGGTATACAGCCTGGCCTGGATTTTCTCTATCCCACACTGAGTGCTCACTTTAGCAACAAACACAAGTGAAGGGAGAGGGAAGGAGACATGGTGTTTTCCAAGAGATTCCAAAACATTCAGGTTTCACCCAAACTCCCCCTAAATGTAGTTCATGAGTCAAATAGCATCAGATTCATATAAGGAAGAATTTTATATAATGCCAAGCATTTTTAACTATTAACAAGTGACTAGTATTGATGTTTTGCAGCACTCTTCCTTCTCAAGCAGAGATCGAGTCATTGCCAGCTTTTTCTCGGGACAAATTGAACCTACACAAGTTGTTAGGAAGTGGAGCATTTGGAGAGGTGTATGAAGGGACTGCATTAGATATCCTGGCAGACGGAAGTGGGGAATCCAAAGTAGCAGTCAAGGTAATCACATCTGTGTAGTCCTCTGGAAACAGAATGGAATTGCAGAGATTTGGCTCAGATGTTACGCAACTGAAACAAGCATTGAGAGATTTAGATATTTCCTTGCTATATTTCTTGCGAGTCACTTAAAGCTGAATCTATCATTTTGTAACAACTGCTGGAAAATACCATGTATTTAAGGCTGTGTCCATGTCACCTATATGTTCTAAAAGTGATGGTGACATAAGTGTTCTTGTGCTTTCTGTTGAGTAGACTTTGAAGAGGGGTGCAACAGATCAAGAGAAGAGTGAATTCTTGAAGGAGGCACACTTAATGAGGTAGGAAGAGCTTTGCCATTGGGTATCCTTCAAAACTGCTATGAGTGTGGTAGACTTTGATAGGAATGAGAGCAGCGCTTTTCTCAGATGTGGTGTTTTGGGGTAGTCTCCTATTTCTTCTAAAGCACCTCAGATTACTACTGATTAATCTCATGAAACTGAAGCTATAAAACTCTTTTGCAAAATTTAAGATTTGGATTGCAAATTTGATATATTGATAGAATGGATTTGTTAGGTTTTGGATTGAGATATTTCAGTTTCTCTGTTCCCCTAGAACTAAGTCATTAAAGGTAAATAGCAACATTTGGCTGGCATTATTTTATCAAAATAAATGCATCAAAACAAGCTTATGCCAAGCAGTCTCAATTTACTATGGAAATTGTTTTTTAAAAATGCACATACTTACCACTAGAGGCTGCCACATACCTATTGTACTGAGGTGCACCCAGAAAAGATAATACACGTCTGCAGTATGAGAACTTGACATGGAAAAGTCTGCATGTCAGCTTGAAGTTCTTGTTCTTGTTCTCTCTCCACAGAGACTAGTAGAAACTGAAATTAAGTTTTGTTTGATTTTGAAGTACAATGTGGCTTTCAGATGTGTTGATCTACACTTCCTTGACTTCCATTTCATAAATGCAGGATTAGAAACATATTTTGAAAAATGAAATATTTCATTTCCTGCACAGAAAATGTAATATTACTAAATTTGAAATTGATTTTTAGTGTTTTTTTGTTCTGTTTTGTTTACAGTTAAAATGTATCTATATCTTTCATTACTTTGCCTGACTTTTACCAAGCACTGTACACTGAAAGGAGTAAAAGGCTGGTGAAATTTAAAATGAAATCATGTAATGATGGTGTAAATTAATGATGAAGAGCAAGTGCTGTGTGCAAACTTCCTATGTCTACCTGGCAGTCATAAAGCCGGTTAAAAACTCCTCTCTATGTAGTGTGGAAATTACATATACTCAGAGCTTCTCCAATTCTGCTTTTTCATGTGGTTGTGTTTTTTTTTTAGCTATAAATACAAACTGAGAAATCCTGTAAAAATATGTTATTGGAATTTATTAGATTTAAATTTAAATACTACTGTGGGCCCGCACGTATACCAGTTAAATGAGACAGAGAGAATAGAAAAGGTTAGGTGTTACATATTTCCAGCAGTCATTAAATCATAATAATAAAAAGGCATGTTTTATAAGCTTTAAATATTTCTTTAAAGTGAAAAAGAATGATTTAGTTTCCTCATGGAGAGGTTAGAGACTTTTCTTGATGTTCTTCAGTGAAGTCTCAAATTAAGCCAAAGACAAAGAGGTTGCATAGGTGGCTCTGGTTGTTTACAAACCCTGATATTCTGTGTTTAAATGTTGCTTGCATTCTGGGAGTACATTCAGTAGTGTTCTGCTGTCCTAGCTAAGCAAGGACTATAAGTTTCTTCTACTTATTGCTATGCAGTAGTGGAAAAAGTTTTGAGCTATCCGTATGTCAAACAATAATTTGATATTTGTTATTGGTGGATCATTTGTGTATAAATATACGTAGCAGGGGTGCCTCCCATTACTTTGGAAATAAGAAATAACAGCTCAGTAGAGGAAGGACTGCAGGAACTGTAAGGAAAAATCAGGTGCGCCATCCTTCTTCTTTTTTTGTTCTTAAGAGTGACAACATTGTCTGATTGAGAGGTATGTGCTGCGGGGGAACTGTCAAATTCAAAATCACACTTTTTGCTGAAGAGCTTTTGCCCATGCCTAAGATGAAATGAACTGAAAGAGGTTAGAAGGAAAATGTTCCTCTGTTGTATTTGTTTGTTTATTCTGGTGCATTTGACAGCACTTTAGACACCACCTAACAGTGATGTGTTCAGTTTTCCCAACAGGGTCATGTTTCTCTGGCTGATGGTGCAAGTCCTTTCACACAGCAGTGCAAAGAGAAAACTATTTTCAAACACAATAAATGTGGTTGTAAAAACACGGTCCCTGAAAGAGTCAGTGAATATTTTGCACTGTTTGTAAGTTGCAAGATTGCAGAGGGCTGATTTCTCTGTCATAATCCCAAGACTTTGGACACATACAAGCAGTTACTCTCATACCTGCTAGTTCTTCTCATGAGTGTTTTATTTATCTTGATAAAACAAAAACAGTTGAACAAAACAGTTCTCTAGATTGTAAGATGATGGTATTGTGCCTTATGCTTCCATTTCTCTCTGTGCGTTTCTCTAAATCAATAGTTCTACTATGACTACTGTAGTAGGAATACTCTACTAAAATAGTAGAGATACTTCCAGTGCACAGGTGGCAATTCATGTTATTCCTAGATGAGATTACCTTTGGGTATCTTGTCTTACTTCACGTAAACACGATGAAGCGTGCCTTTAACATGCATGTATGCGTTACAGTGCCTGTCAAAGCACAGTGTAAACTCATGCTTTGAAAGGATGTCACAGAATTGCCCCATGACTAAGCAAGTCAAGGCAATTTAAGTTACTAAATCATGATGTTCATGGAGGTGGGATTGTAAACGATAAACCCATTCACTACTTGTAGGTATATGCAAATTATTGTCGACCAATTGAATTTTTCATACTTAATCTTACAGTCATTTATTTCTCTTTAGTAAATTTGATCATCCTCACATTCTGAAGCTACTCGGAGTGTGCCTGTTAAATGAACCTCAGTACCTTATACTGGAGCTGATGGAAGGAGGAGATCTGCTTAGCTATTTACGAGGAGCCAGAAAGCAAAAGGTAGGATGACCTCAAGGGGTCTATTTTTAACACGTATCTGCCCACAGTTTCTCGGTTTTAATCTTCCTTAAAGGCCATGCTGATGTCCAGTTCCTTCTGCATTTGCAGGCTCCGACCTGGCTAATGCCCTGGGATCTCAGCATTGAGTGCTGACCAGGCACCATTCAGAGTTGCTGTGAAGAAGATTGAATGTCATGTTGAATACCATTAAAACACTGATTAAAAGTGGAATTTTTTTCAGTCGTGATGTGTCTGTTGAGTACTTCTCTATGAACACTGTAAAGAGCCCTTAGAAAAGTTATAACATATAATAGTGGTCATATATCTGGTCCACTAGTTCTCACAGTTGTTGTTGTCGTTGTGGCTGTATCCCAAAAGTCTTCAGAGGAAAAAGGAGAAAAGAATAAAAAATAAACCTCTTTAATTAAGAAGTTAATTAACTTTCATAGTCAGCATGAAGATTAAGAATATTAATGATATGAGTTTATGTCAAAGGGACTTGACACTGGAATTTTAGAGCACTGTAGCAGGTGGCTCTTTCATTTATATGATCACATCAAATGCACAGTCAGTGTTGAAGCCTACTGAAAAGGACGTACGTGTATTCTATAGAAATAACATATTCTACTGACTAATATACAGCAGCAAGCAAACCTGATATAATAGCAGGAGGAAATATTTGGTGTCCCATTTCTTCCACTACAGCAAAGAAGCAATTCTGAAGGTCCCAGGATATTCTTAGCCCCAAATCAAAGAACAGGATGTGTTACCCTGCCTTGCAGTGTAGTGATTTAGCAGTTTACTCTGCAACTAATTAGCATTTGCTCTATTGGCATACAGATACTTTGCACCTGTTTTGCAAAAATCCTATAAATTTCAGATGAGAAAACAATACCATCTTTGCATGGTATTGTTCTACTATGACTACTGTAGTAGGAATACTCTACTACTGGGGAGGCTGTCATTCTGAGTTTGTAAAGGCAGGAGATGTGGCTAACATTGTCTTTGTTTCTTGTAGTTCCAGAGTCCCTTACTGACATTGACTGACCTCTTGGATATATGCTTGGATATTTGCAAAGGTTGTGCCTATTTAGAGAAAATGCGTTTCATACACAGGTACAGAATTTATTTCCTTCACCTTTCAAGCTTTACCCCCAGTACCAAGACTAATTATCTTACCTGGGACAAAATACCTAGGAAAGATGTCACAATATAACAGGAAGGGTAAGAGAACTGAATTAAAACACGAAGTTATGCTTTTCTGTTAAAATTACTTACAATTTTCTCAAAAAATGATGGGCTACTCTAAGATTTTATACCAGGGAAGCAAGGGAAACTAGAATTTGTTGTTCACAATGAGTAGGATCAATCACTGGAACAGGTTGCCCAAGGAAGCTGTGGCATCACCAGCCTTGAGGATATGCAAAATTTAACTAACCACCTGATCTAACCTGAGGAGTGATACTGTTCTCTACAGAACGTTGAACCATTTGACCTCTGGAGATCTCTTCTGACCTGAGTCACTCTGCAAAGCTGACTCCATCTTCTTGTTTCTATAAAATTCAGGGACCTGGCTGCTCGCAACTGCCTTGTGTCTGAGAAGCGATATGGGAGCTGCTCCCGAGTGGTAAAGATTGGTGATTTTGGACTTGCCAGAGATATCTATAAAAATGATTACTACAGGAAAAGAGGAGAAGGCCTGCTCCCTGTCAGATGGATGGCTCCCGAAAGCCTCATTGATGGCGTGTTTACAAATCGCTCTGATGTTTGGTGAGCTATAGCAGGCACACACAGAAGTGTGAAAAGAATAGTAAATCCCACAGCAAGAAAATATTGATTTACAGCAGCAATGATAAGCTTGAATATTTCCATCTCTAATAATTCACAAGCTAAGGTAGATTTCTTCCTATGCGGTGTTTTTGTGAACTGGTAAAAAACTTGGCACAACAACTGTATCTGCTTGTAAGTATTTCTTTACTTAATGCTCTGGGCTGTAGCCCTGGGATCCTGGATGGGAAAAAATTGTGTTGCTCAATGAAATAGCTTTGTACAAGGCCCAATTTTTTTATTTGTATTTTTATTTTTCCTGTTTGAGCACTGAATTGACTGCCTATATTCTGTTTTTTTCCATTTTGTTTTCCATTAGGTTAATTGACATTTCCTTCCTACAAACAAATACTTTCCCCTTACCATTTCACCCTGTAGCGATGACTTCATTATTTTGAAGCCCAAATTTCTCAGCATCACTATGGGAAAGTACTTTGCTGCAGAGTTTTATTTGCAAGGTATATTTGGGCAGATTTGGGTTTATGGTGAAGAAGCAGAGACCCTGTCAGGAGTCCTGGAAAAAAGCAAACCAATTCAGTTCTGCTGAACCTGAGATTCACATAGTTTCAGATTGGATAGCTATGGGTGACAGTTGGTGGGCTACAGCTCACCGATCTTGGTCAAGTCTTCCGGCCCTACAGCCTATCCATTTAACTGCCACTCTTACCTTTATCTAAAAAGTCCGCTTAGTTCCCTGTGCCAAATCCAATGAGGTGCTGATTGCTTTATGAGTGGTGCTTCAGAGAACTTGTAACTCTCTCCATTTCCAGTGACACCTCCAGCAATTTCTAAATGCTTGTTTAAGTGAAGACATACGAAAATGGAGAGTGGTGCCTAGGGATGCTGTACTGCATCTCACCATGTCTAGGAAAATGTGTTAGTAGTATATATTTATTTTAGCAATTCTAGAGCCAGGATTAAGGATGTGTCCAGTGTTTTACATCACGTTAAAACAACTTGCTCCTAATTTTTTTGAGTCTCGTTCTTAGACTGGAGCCCTTTTAATTACCTGATGATAGGGAGATTGCTCATCATCACCATGGTAATCAAAATTTATTGTTGGTGTTTCTTAGGGCTTTTGGAGTCTTAATGTGGGAAACATTAACTTTGGGTCAACAGCCATATCCGGGTCTTTCCAATATAGAAGTTTTACACCATGTACGATCAGGAGGAAGGCTGGAATCTCCAAACAACTGTCCTGATGACATGTAAGTTAATTTTGTTTATATATTGTTGATAATATTTATAAGACAGCAATAGCTTTATTGCCAGGCGACTATCATTTTGAATGGCTACTTACACCCCTGCAAAATCTAACATCCATTCATTTTTTTGTTGTTTAGATAAAACAGCTTGCATTTGTAGCTGCCCACTTTGCTCCTAACTCATCCAGTAGAACTGCCTGTGAGCATGAATTTCAGTGAGAACTGAAAATGAAGTCTTAAAGTTTAATGGCTGATACATAGCTGTCTTTTAAAGAGGGCTTTAGAGATAACATAAATTAAGCCTTAGGCATGAATCCAGTAGTAATAACAGACTGGGAATGCGTGATCAACCAGTTCAGAACTGGTTAGAAGTTATTACGACTGTATTGAAGAGTTAACTTGGTCCTATATACCATGTGCCATTGATAGTAGACATAACAGGCTTTCTCACTGATAGCACATCTTAGCAGACCTCTCTGTAAAAAAGCCAACAAGAGAAGTTGAAGCAGAGCAAAATAAAGAAGCCTGCACTTCTGATTAGACTTCAGCTGAGCTGGATAAACAAAGGTTTCAATTCCAAACTGTATCTTGAGTACAAAATTCAGCTGTAATTGAAAGAAAAAAAGTGAATGCATATAATATATCTATACCAGACAGAGGTGTATGAATGAGGAAATTGAATCTGAGTCCAATGATCACTCAGTATAGCCTAATTTCATGTCTCAAATCCTATACAACCATTCTGCGTAAGCAGTCACAGAAATGCATTTGACAGCTGGTCCTACAAATGGAAGAAGAGGGTACTTAAGGTACAGAATTCTTACTCCTGGGGCTGAGGAAATGGTTTGAAACTGATCCTGTGATTGGCAAGCCTGGATCTCCATAATAGGTCCCACATCAATTACAACGCTCTTAGTTCCGAATGGTGATTACTTATCATTATCTGGATATAGCTGAAATATTGCATTAACAATTAAAAGAAAGGGGGGCGGGGGGGAAGAAAAAGCTACCATTTGGAGAAACTGAAGACGTTATAATTTTTTTTTTTAAGAACACGGTGCAAACTGGAAGTGAAATGACAGCACTAATGGGAGCCCAACAGCAACTTCAGTTTCAGTACTTTCTGCTGAAAAATGTTTCCTTAAAAAATTCCTGACAGCTGACCCACAAATAAAAAAGCATAGGAGATGAAGTATACCCATATGATAGTTCAGTGTTCAAGCTCACATAAAGGTTTATAAGCTGCCTTTGAAGTGAACAACAAGGTCTTCAGAAGAAACAAGAAAAAGTTGACCTAAGTATTTTTTTAAAGTCCTAGGACTCACAAATTAGCATGTCAGGTAGAGCTTAAACTCTCATCCACAGGCTGTGACTTGTAGGATCAGGACCTAACAGCATCAGCTTGGTTTTTGAAAGCCAAGGGGCTGAATGAGCTCTTAGATTCCTGTATGGTCTTTTTATCTCATTTGGTGAACGCTCAGCACCTGTGTGCAGCTTCTGTCAGTAGCCTAAATAGCTTTTTTGCTACTTTGTTCGGTCATTAATGGCATGCTGAGATTCTTGACATTCCTGCTGCTCTCCGTGTGGTTTTGAACCTGCATCGGGACATCAGCAGTCGGTGATTGTCTTCCCGATACTTTGGCTTTCTCATTGTCATTTGACAAAACAAACCATCGTTGATAGGAAGAGAGTTCAAAGGCCAAATTACTTCAGCTGAGAAGTGTTTAGGAATCTGTGGTAGGCTTGCACTGCAAGAGCAAGGAGAGTTGACACAGAAACCTTGGGTGTGAAAGCATTAGGAAGTGGGATTGTTTTCGTTTTTTAGGGGTAGGGGAAGAGAAGTTCTGCCCCTGGCCTCCTTAAGTTATTGTTCCAGAATATCTTGGTTTCCTCAAGAGAAGAGCAGATACATAAAGCTTGGAAATGAACTGAAAAAGAGACCTGGGGGTCTGTAGATGAACTGTGTTTATCGAAATATGAATCAGATGTATGAATGACACTAGTTGTGCAGTCAGAGACCCACATCTGTACAGCCACCCAGAGTGTTAGCTTTAAATGCAAGAGCATGCCAAGGTTCAGGCAGAGCATCTTTTAATGTCTTTTCAACAGTGAATATTCCCACTCAGTTACAAAACTGAATGGTTTTGGGAAGCAAATGGTCCATTAAAAAGTAGTTGTTTCGAAAGACTGTCTTAGGAATGCAAAAATGTTCTGAATCTGCGTTTGTCAAGTTCTTGTTTCATAAGTGACTTTGTGGATCATTTCTTATTTCTTTTTCCCTCTGTTGGTTTCTGTTTCTCCTTTCTGTCACAACAGCAGTGCATTCATTAAGCTCTGCGCACCTCTGTGCACAAGGCTCTGCCCATCAGAGTCCAGATACTAACCTGCAGTTCAGGTCCTCTTCTTGAACATCCTACAAATCAGCATGACCACAAAGTAGGTGGTTTGGTTTCCAGCATCCAAAGCTGGCTTTTGAATTGACTGTGATGGATATGTTGTTGCCAATAGAAGGAAAACCGGAGTTATTTCTCTTCCAGCCCAATTCAGCACTTTTCTATCTGTATTTTTTTGCGTCATCAATAAACAGTACAGCTGAAAGTAAGTAAGGAGAGGAAGTGATTCAGTGACTGGAAGTTACTATCACTTTCCAGATCCTTAAGATTTCATTGAATTCTTTTGAGAAGTTGGTATCACACTAACAGATCTGCAACTGTGTGATATAGGTTGGTGAAAAGTGATTCTGAAAAAAATGTACTGATGTTTTTAATCCAAACACAATATTTTAATGAAAAATATCATGGAAAAATCAGAAGTAGAGAGTTGTCATCAGGAGTTCCATAAAATACTGAGTTGTGTCAAAGGACAGCAGCCTCCTTTTTAAACTGAATCCTCTGAGCAAGCCAATTCATTTCGCATAACTCAGATCTCACAGCAAGGCTGTTTGTCAGGGGAGGATTTGAACTTATGGCTTAGAGGTGAATACTCTGCATTCCTTGAAGAGCTTCCTGAATCGTCCTTTCACTGACTGCTCAAATGCTGCGCTCTGGTTTTGAGGCCCTAGGACCCCTCTCCCAACATTTAACGTACCCAGGTGTTGACTGCCATTTGGTTTTCAGCCCTGCTCCCCCTGGCTTTTGTAAGATTTGTTTTTGTGTGTCTGGGGCTTGCCGCAATTCATGCCCTCGAGTAGGCAGTGTAAATCAGCCCTATCCTTTACACAAACAAGAAAGGCAGTTTTTCCACTGAATGATACCAATAGGTTTGTACAGGTCGGGCTAGGATCCCTGCACCCAGAGAAAACTGATACCATTTTTGCCTTTGATGGGAAAATGTACTCCTATTTGTTTTGGTCTGGGAGCAGAAGTCTAAATTAACCTTCTCTGTCCCAGAGAGCTTGCTTTGAACATCTTTGTAGCTGAAGGAGAATAAAATAAGCTAATAGCTTCAAGGTCTTTTTTTTTTTTTTTTTTTTTTTGTTTTGTTTTGTTTTAGTGAAATTTTTACTGTCACACAATTATTTTCTTGTCTGCTTCCTCAGAAAGTATTGGCCACTTTTTAGGAGAGAGTGTTGTGAGAGTTGTGAGCAGGTATTGGTGGGGTTTGGGGGTGCTTTTTTTTTTTTTTTTTTTGGCCTTACAATGTTATAACTGCTCCCAATCTCAAAAAATGTATCCATTCTGTGGCAAAACTGAAAGCATTCATGGTGAGTATTCCTGACAACTGACTCATAATCTGCTTTTCTTCCTTCAGCAGCTGGTGGTAATCTTTGCGCCATGTATGAACTCTTCAGAAGTTGAAAATCTACACTAAACTTGCTTGTCAGAGGATTAAATGATAAGATGGATGATTCTATCATCTTTAATACTTACTTTTTATCAATTCTTTTTTCCAGACGCGATTTAATGACACGATGCTGGGCCCAAGATCCTCACGACAGACCAACTTTCTTTTATATTCAGCACAAACTGCAGGAGATAAGGCACTCTCCACTGTGCTTCAGCTACTTCCTTGAAGAAAAAGAGTCAGTGGCTGGATTCATCAACCAAGCTTTTGAGGGTAAGCCTGGGCAGCACTGTCACTACACCTTCTGCCCAAGGCTGCAACAGTGTAAACACAGAATCACAGGTTGGAAGAAACCTTAAAGCCCACTCAGTTCCAGCTCCTGCCATGGGCAGGGCTGCCACCTCAGATCAGACTGCCTAGGGCCCAATCCAACCTGGACTTGAACCTCCAGGAATGGATGGGTTATCCACAGCTTCTCTGGGCAGCACGTGCCAAATAATTTTTTTCTGAGCAAATAATTTTTGCCCTAACATCTAACCTAAATTTCTCCTCTTTTAGTTTAAAGCCATTCCCCCTAGTCCTATCACTATCTGATCACATAAAAAGTTGATCTCTCATCTGATTATAAGCTCCCCTCAAGTACTGGAAAGTCGCAACTTTCCTCTCTTTTTGTGAACTCGTGAGGATGTATTAAGCAACAGTAGGTATGATACATTAGGTAAAGCACACGTAAAATTACCAAGCAAAAAATGTATGAGGTTGAGACTGAGCAAGCATCGCAAAACACATCCAGTTCAGACCTAACTTCAATTTCCCCATTTGCTAAAGGTGGCACTTCGGCTTTTACTTTAGGAGTACTGGTTCAGTGGTTACCTGAAACAGAACATAAATTAGGTACCTAAGTAAGGCAGACTTTATCTTTGCCTGTGATAGATCCAGCCAGGAATCACAGCATGCCTGTGCTTTGCACACTGTGCGTGAGTAAAATGAGGTGATGTTAGGGAAGATATACTCAAGACAATGGACACAACAAAGCCCAATTACAAAAGAATACTGTTACAATTTTGTAGACAGAAATCTGAAAAGTCAAACCTGAAAAGTCAAATTTGATGTCAAATCTGAGCAAGTGTGACTTGGGCCAGAACAAGATTTTCCAATCCTCAGTAATTCCCAAATGGCTAAATCTAGGAAAAAATGGAGACTTAGTAAATGGTGTGATTTGAATGTCTTCAAAAAGAAGGTTTTTATCTCTTGAAATATCTCACTTTTATTTCACAGTTACTTTTCATTTAACTTGTTTCCTTATTTTGCTTTTCTAGTGGGAAAAAAAAACCAACTCTGCTAAAAGAAGTTCTTCCCAATCCAAAAAAAGCAAAAACTAGTAATTGCTAAAATTTCTAGAAGTTTTTTTCCCACAAAAAGTTTTTGTACTGGAAACTCACTCTGTCTCGTAAACAGTTTTAATACCTCAGTATTTTCTGATTTTCCCCACCCTCAAACAAATTGTGATAAATTCCAGGAATGATGCAGCATTCACTTATGCAATTACATAGCCATTTTTCAACATATTTTACTTACATTCAGTTGACTGGCATTGTTGAATTCTCAGTTAATGATATTCTATTCAATATTTTGCTAGTTGGTGTCATCCAATGATATTTTACAAATGCCAGCCCCCCCCCCTCCCCATCATAATTTCACTCTGTATCAAATCCATTCAGTATGACACGTTCATACAAGGCCAAAGATTATATCACTGATGCACTGGGACCAAAGTATGCTAGCACTGATAACCTATCATTTCCTGCTTTTTTAACCAGCTGATTTTGCATCCTTACCCAATAATGAAATGCTTAGTGCATATGCATGTAATATAATTTGCTAATTTATTTAAGGGCATCTTTGCTTTGAATAGTGGTGTTCAGGGAAAAAGATATTTAATCTGGCACAAATTTAAGCCTGGAATTAGCTCAGGAAATGATTACAGCCAATTAATTAGGCACCTTGCCCAAGCTAATAGGCCTTATATTTTGTATGGATTTTATCTCACCTAAATGCAGCTGTCTAGAAGCTAGAAATCTCATCTCAGATACTGTACCAGGTATCTCCATAGCCAGGATTTTAGGCATGCTTCAGTTCTCAAAATTCCTCGTTAGGCTTCTCCTCAGGCCTTCTAATGATTTTCACACTGAGATGCCCATCAGAAAACAGTATAACTCAAAATTAATTCATCTACATATCATTCTTTCATGTAAGTTCTTTTAAATTACTGAACACTTGATAAAATCTTTACATGTCTCTATAACAGACATACTTCCCCCCCCCCTGAAAATTATAGTTTATCTGTTGGCTATCTTCTTCTTTCCCCAAGAGTCTTTACAAGTCCATTCAAACTGTACGCTGCATACTTGACCGAAGGCCTGGAGTCTTGGTAATGTTTTAATGTTACCATATTATCTGATCAGGGAACCATGCCTGAAGGGTTTCTGCAGATATCCAGCTTAAATTCATTCAATTATTTCTTTGCCTGAAATGTAAACATTTTGTGATGGAGTTCAGAGTAATGCTGGCTCCAAAAGTGTGGCTGTTTTATGCAAGGACTAGCAATTCATGTGCTAGTCAAACTTCAAGAATAAAATGCATGCTCCTTCGTGATCCCACCACACATTTTGGGGCGTGAAGTATCAGTCTGCAATTTATAGAATACTGCAGAAGTAAGTAATTTTTAAAGTAGCTCTAAGTTTGCATTCATTTTTAGCTAGAACTAAACGGAGCACTTCTTGTGTTTGCAGTAGTAGGAAGATGACGGCCAGAACAAATTATCCAAAATACCATTCCATGATGGATTGTCCTGGGCAAGGTTTTCCAAAAACGTTACGTAGTCATTGGCCTTTGTGTGTAATGAAACTCCTATCATTACCCTGCTGCCAAGAAATGCTTGCTCTCACCAGGAGATGTGGTTTCAAAAGAAAGAGCCAAATGTCAAGCAAAGTGTAATAACAGAACTCAAAATAACTATAATATTTAGCTTTACATGGGAAAATACGTATTCAAAATTCTGTTAAACCTTACCTGCTTGTAGTTAGCTAGGCCATTAGCAGGTCTGTACATGCTGTTAGCATTGTTTAACAGGTAGAAGTGCTGAAAAAATGTTAGACTTTCTTATCAACATTATTACTAATGCAGTACGTCAAGCAGACTGCAAGTATGGGTGAACTAATATAGAAAGTATGTCAGTGGTCTAGAGAGCACACTAACAGGATAGTGAAGGGATGATAGAAGAGATACCAGCTTTGCTGCTGCTAGAGTTACCCATATAAAGGAAGCAGCAAATAGCAATAAATATGTCCAAGCAACACCAGCAGCTCCTGGCATCGGTGTTTAGAAAGGGAGTAAAGGAATCTCAGCAGAGTCTGACTTTGCTTCCTTGACCAAAGGGTGGCAAGTATGGCCAGCTATAAGCAACAGTATTTCTTCCAGCACCAAGTGACTAGGCAGCAGCCCACTGGGATGTGCAGATTAGTTCTCAGGCTACGGCAGCCAATAATGTTTTTACAGAAAAAAAATGTCACAGGCAGGAGAACATGAGTTTGTTCCTTTGGGATGGCAGTCTACAGGATAAGTACTGCAGTTAATACATACAAAGCATCAGTTTCACTAAATATTTTCTGCATATCTGTGGGATCTCTATGGGTATTTCCTTACCTACCTCTCACTCATTTCAACTGAAAGTAGCATTAATGAGGTTATGCAGCTAGATCTGCTTTTACCTCATTCCTTCTCTATTTCAGCAGATGAGCACAATACCAGTCCCAGCACCCATTGCAAGTGCCTCTGCATCAAGAGAATTTAAAGGCTCTTGATATCTACCAGTTGAGCATTTACTCTTTCTTGCTCTTACAGAGTTCCCAAGACATTGACTATGGGCAGGCAAGAAGTGATAACATTTTGAGTAAGGGAAGTTCTTTCCATCTGCAGCACTGAGATATTTGTGGGATACTTTACTGGTTTTGAATCAAATTGGAATTGATTCAAGAGCCCCACTCGTGGCTGAAATGTAGGCTGTTCTTCCCTCCTTTTCAATAACTGCAAAAGAAACATCATGAGTCAGCATGCTAAAAGCATGGTTCTGCACTGCTGTAAAAATAACCAGTCCATCTATTCTCAGAAACAACTTTTTACATTTGTGCATTCAAGACAGTGCTATATTTTTCAAGTCCCAAGCATTCCCCTTTATGGGTATGGAAACACCTGTCTGTTTTGGCAAACATCTTTGTCAACATCAGACAAATGGGCATTAAGCAGCTGGAGCAGCTTCTTGCCTTTTTGACACAGGAGGACTATTCTTATCAGTGCTGCTCCCAGTAATGCATTCTGGACCTATAAGGAAGAAATACAGAACTGCTCAAAAACTTTGTCAGAGCAACACCGTTACTGATGGAAAAGGCTGTCCTGATGAAAGCAGAGGATTCTGGAATAACTAGAGAAAAACAGCAACTACAGCAAAAGACTCCTCAAAAGCTGCTTGCATTTGCCGTCAGTATTTTGTTTTGTTCAAGAGCTGTAAGCGTTTTTGTTTAAAAAAATGGAAGCAAGTTCAGCCTTAAAAGATCATGTTTTAATCCCTAAACTGGAGATGCCTCTTGGAAAATGTGGGAAGCTGAAACACTCAGTGTATTTAGGGTTTTTTTCAGCAATTAAGGCACGTGCTAAAAATGTCATTTTTTTTTTTTTTTTTTTTAAACTAAGTACAAAACATTTCATTGAGGGGATTTGGTATTAAAATCTGGGATCAGTGCTCTCATTGTTAATTATATGTCTGGGTAGTACTGGATTGCTTTGTAAGTCACTAGCTTATTTTCCTAAAACTAGCTGCCTTTTAGAAACTATTTTGCACACCTCTCCAGTCTTAAAGTAATCACTTGGACAAACGGAAGCTTGTCTGAAGCAGATGTGTTGATAAGAGACATTTTTTAAACCTTGTATCTAGCCTCCTTTGTATTTTTCTGAAATTCAGTAATCCTCTTCCCCTCTTAGTTCAGTGAGTGCCTGACCCAGAGCCAGGAGAGGTCAACAAAAAGGCTTCTTCCAAAACAGTGAATGCTTACAACACTGCAGGAAAAGGGAAACTTGATGGGGTGATCATTTTGTTTGTGTTCCCTAGACAAATGCTTTCTGATTTCAGAGTGCACATGAGTTCTATGACATTGCATGGAAAGTAATGCTGAAACTTTGCCTTGCAATGAGTGGGAAAAAATGTATTATGATATCAGATCATCTGATTTTATAAATGACATTTGTGTTGTATGAGTGTGCAGATATAACCAAATAAAATTTAGGTGCTGTGCTTACTCTGTCTGTCTAGGCCACTTGATAGTCACCAGAGAGTTGTACACATGTTCAGGGGACATTACTGTGTAAAGGTCAATATGAGAAATTAGTATCTCCACAAAAAGACATCCTTGTCTTCTCTCTCAATTGACTGTAAAGTGAGCCTGGGAAAAAGCCTAAACCAGATATGTAACATCTGAGTAATTAAAATTTGGTAAAATTTATCCTACTTTGTGACGTGGAGAATGGAGGTGCTTCCCTGCTTATGTATCAAGACACATTTTATTGAAACAAGTGTGGAGCTGGCTGGTTTTGGTGCTCTTTTATTAAGCATGATAATGAACTAGTTAATAAAAAAGTTTATATGTATGTTTCCCAAGACAGTATCTTGTATACAGGCATTTCAGTCCATTAATCTCTAAAAAAACTCTAAAAAAGCTATCAAAATGTGGAGGAAAAATAAGCAGTCAGTGTTTCAAGCAGTTTAGTGCAGTAAAAATGCAAGATGGACAAAATCCTTGCTTTTAGCATCTTTAGTGTCTGACAGAATAGCAAGGTCGGTGAGTCACTCTCAAGCCATGCAAGATCATATGCTTCATTAGACAGGAAACACAGATATATCTCCACTGATACATAATACAGAGCAGAGCATTAAAACGGATATATATTTGTTCTATTTATATTCTTACTGGCAATGTGCAGAAACTGAAACACAGTACCTCCAGCTCCAGGTGGCCAACAGGTATTGGCCAAACACTCTAAGCACAGGAACATCTCCTGGAGCTGATTGACTCAGTTGAGATGAAGCAGCCACCATTAGGTAACCACCTTTTTCTCCCTTAACAAAGGTACATCACCAGGCACTTCCTCTGCAGATGTTCCCATTGTGGGCACTTTTCAGTTATGCCAGCCAGTCTCTTGTTCACTCCCATGCAAACTGTGCAGAAGGGGCAAGGGGCAGAGTACATAAGAGAAAAACCAAGATACAAATGGCGAGAAATAAATGTGACTGTACGTCTAAACATGTGGTCATTAACCTGTTGAAGGTGCTAAGCATCATATGCCACTGCGTTACCCAGAATTAGTTATGTTTCAGGCTGGATGCTTAGCTGATGTCCCACTTATTTTTATGGAGCTTTGCTAATTTGCGCTTGCTGAGGATCTGGCCTTGAAATAGCTATAACAGAAGATCAACATCTCCAGATCAGTTTGTTCTGAATCTACCAATCAGCTTCTCTATGGACTTTTTTTCCTCTTATACATTGTCACCTTCTGAAATTAAACACCTCAAAACCATCTGCTTATCAAGACATCACAACAATTTGCACCCTTCCAGGCAGGATTTCAAAACATGCTTTGGGCCCGCACAGCTTGTAGTGAGGGCAGGGAAAGGGATTCTGTGCTGGAAAGGCAGGATACATGACCCCACTCGCATGGCCACTGCCTCCTGCAGGAAGCAGCAGGCTGGGATGCGGGGATTTAGAGGGGGAAGCACAGATTTAATCAGATTGGGACTGGCTTCCTCAGAGGAGCCTAAGCAAGCAAACTCCATCTGTCATGAGTATGAGTCAGGCAATCAGTGTCTTGTGTCACTTAATGTGGGGTCCTTTAGACCAAAGTTCTGCCTACCCATGAAGAGATGCATTGTAATTAGTTTACGTGCAGTTTAGCTCAGGTGTTGTACTTACAACTAGTACTGGGGAAAACATCCCAAGAGGTGCATTTAGGAATTAACACAAGTATCTACACAGCTACAGTGCAGAGCTTTGAACATAGTATTTTAATTATTGGCAGCAGTCTACCTGAGGGAGCATGGAGCATGGTGGGGACCTACTTCTCAGCAGAGTTCTTGCATTGATCACTGCGCTGCCAGAGCCAGCCTACCTCATGCCCTGATGTAGGTTGTTTGGAGTGGATGTGAGTAACTCTACACTGTGCAGCAGTCCACAGTATGGACAAGCCAGCAGGATTTAAGTATTTGGAATTGACTTCCCAGCACGACTACAGATTCTATTAAGGTGTTCCTTGGACGCCTCCTCTCGGTACATTTGTTGCCTCAGCCAGGCTCTGCTTGTGAAATCTGAGGGGATCACATCACATGGTTCATCCTGCATTTACTCACGTATAACCCAGCATGACTATACATCAATCAACTAATTTTAGCAAAGTTAAAATTGAAAAGAAAAAAGAGATATCTCATGAATATGTCCATCTCCAGCTTTTATCTTTCTTCTAATTCTTGATGTTCTTTGGAAGGGGCTTCCTAACTTTATTCAAACTTCTCTACATTGCTGTATGGTTTCCCAGGATATTGGTGGTGCCTCTAGGTCTCACATTTCTGAGAGAAATTTCACACAAAATTTTTTTTTTTTCAACTGTTAATTTTCAGTATCTTCTGTCTCTCATATAACTTCTGTCTCTCTTCTGTCTGTCATATAACTCAGTGAGCAAAAACTATTTGCTTGTTTGCTGAGTTATTTGAGAGGCAAGCATTGTACTGCATAACCTGACATCTTTGCACAGAGTTTTTGGCTTGTACAGCAGAATGGTGCTAAGCTTTCATGGGCACTGAACACTATGTTAAGAGAAGACAACACAGTGGTAAAGGGAGGACTCTTGTAGTAACAAATCTCATTATGGCAATGGCTGTGCAGCTTGTGTGTGTCGTGCTATAGAAGAAAGGATATCAACGCTATCTTCTTCCTCTTTCTTTTCATGGGCTATGAGCATTCCACATACATGCACACAAAAAAGTACTTCTTGCTTGTTTTGTCTCAAAAGCTCAAAAAGTAAGACAAAGCTAAGCTGCTGATTTTTACCTCTTTTTCTCTGCAGTGAGAAATACAGTGGTATATGGGTTAAAAAAAGGATTATAATATTTTATATATTCTGTAAATCTTCAGACCTGTTGGGGAAAGAATTAGTAATGTATCTATATATCTGGTAAAAATATCTCAGTGACCTCATACTCACATTTGTGTAAACATCACCTCATCAGTTCCAGATACTTATACAGGAAACAAATCTGAATGCTCCTCCAGTGTTCTATACTTAGGCAGGTCAGCCGGCATATGTCTGGTCTGTAAATACCGAGTTTTACTTGGGTCCTTATTTTAAGGTTTCTCTCTTAAGAGTTTGCTGCAAACATGCTCTCAGCATTTGCCAGCTTGCCTTTTCCAAGGCAACTTGTGCCTGAGGGTTTCCATTAAAATATTTATTAAACAAAAACCACATACACAGAAGAGCCGTACTGGTTGGTGAACACTTGGTTGGGATTGAATTACTAAATATTGCCATAATAGTCCTGAAGTGACAAAGTGAGTATGAAATGATTTTTTGTGGCTCTCAGTCATGGTGTATGAAGGCAGTTTGTGCTGTCCCAGTCTCCACTTTGCTAACAGGTTTCTAAATTCAAATCTCTTATTCGTGCTTTTTCCTCATAATATTTTCTAGAGGTCTCCAGTATGTGGAGAACACTTTTGAGCTTGTAGTTGATGTGTGTGTGTCATTATAGTGACATAATAAATTGTTTGTTGTCCCACTGCAATGGCAAAACACCTGTGACTCTCATGAGTAGATAACTGTGAATGTCACGTTTCATTTTCCAGTTGTGAAGTAAAATAAGGGGGGAGCATAACAATAATAATAATAAAGTGTTCTTTGGAATAAATGCACAGAATAGCAACAATTATAACTTGAGCTTTTGGTTAATCACTTGAAAAAAAGTTATAGTACCTGCAATAGATTTCAGATGATATACATGCAAACAGCATCAAATCAAGAAAAAATGTAAAGCTTTTAGTAGTGGATAGAAGACATTGTACCGCTGAGTTCATGTTTCCTGGAAGACAGAATATTACAATTCTTCTAGAGAGGGAATATACTGCAACTTCGTAGGCAGAAAACTGCCCATTTACAGGACTCTATTACTGTATTACTAGCAGGGTAACAAAAAGCTACCATTTTAGCTTTATGCAGGCTATCTTTCCTACCAAAAGAGGTCATGTACTCATAAATGTATTGCCATCTGCAAAAGTATTAATAGTGATGACCAAACATCCTTAAGTGATTTGGTGGAAGGTATAATCCACGCAAGCAATAGCAGAAAATAGGTTTGACTCATCACTCACTCTTCACTCAGTGACTAGACAGACTTTCTCTACCAGCTGATTTTCTAATCAGCTTTTTCTAATATTACTTGTATATCACTGGGTTGTTACCTTTCTTTTGTGGTGAAATTTGTTTGTTTTGTTTGTTTTTTTTTAAAATGCAGATACTGATGTTCCACCTGCAGATTCAGACAGCATTCTTTCAACCACTCTAATGGAAGAAAGGGATCAAGAAGGCCTAAATTATCTGGTAGTAGTCAAAGAAAGCAACCAAGATCAAGGTAGCATCAGCTCTGCAGAACATACTTCGGTCTAATTCCATCTGCCTAACGCTCCGCTTGAGCACAGAAGAGAGAACTCTACCAAAGAAGATGTAAGACAGACAAAATATTATGCACTTTATTATACATTTAAAGATTTCTTAAAAAAAAAAAACAAACACTAATACTCAAAAACATCAGAACTTCCAGAGAATGTCATAAGGTACTGAAACAATCAGTGTACAATAAGACAACAGTCACATATTTTTGATTTTCTAAATGCTAAGTTTCATGCATTTCACAAGAAGTAGATTAAGGAAATAAAACTTGCCATCAGACAGAAAATGATTTTACTGTGATCCCCATTAACTTTACGCAGAGACATAAACCTTGGACACAAGCAGTCCTTCCAAAAGAGCAGTACTAGAATGCTGTCTCACAGAAGGAAACCACCTGATTGTGAAAAGAAAAACAGTTCAAGTATAGCTTCATTGAGCACTCATGAGATTATAAAAATTGAAAAGCTAACAAATGCTAGTTGTATTTTTCTGATCTCCAAATCTGTAGGCAACTGTAGAAAGGTGGCTGGATTGTTCACTGCAGGGATGATCTATTTTGTCATTTAATTTAAATATACGCTTGCAATCATCTCAAATTTTAAGTTGTACAGTTATTGATCTGAGAATCTAGTATCCACACTCCTTTTCCCTTTTAATGTTGATCACGTTTCATTTATTAATAATGGTAAATGTTTTTCCTTTATGTCCTTGGAAATCAAATCAAAATATATAATAAAACAATATATAAATAATTCCTGTGTAAACGGAAGCAGTAAGCTCTTCAGAATGCTTCATCATGAATAGCAATTTGTAAGTTTTGCAGATATTCACTGACATCTGTCAGGAAGCTAGAATCGTGTCCTGCTTTTATGCAAATTCTTCAGAGTGGGGAACACTGGAGAGTAGTAAAAATGCATTGTTTAATGCTAAAATGTAGATATTTTTAAGGAACATTGCCACTGAAGTCAAACTCCAAAAGTTTCTTAAATTGAGATCCAATACAGATAAACAAGATGTTTGGCATTTGACTATTTGAAAGTCTTGCCTCAAAATTTAATAAAAACTGAGGTATTTTGGAATTAATATTCTTTAAAAATCATTGACCAAAAATAAACCAACCAAACCAAACCAAACAACTGATTCAAATTGGCTGTTACCGTGTCATTTTTTCCTTTTACAGTTCAGCCACACTTGTACATGTACGAGCCACAGTTGCCAATACCAACAGTTGAATTCTTTTATCTTTTGTTCTCTTAACCTATATTCACCAGGCCATTACTGATGGATAAATAAATACTGTATAATGTTTCCTCTCTCTTTAATTTCTGTTTAATTGTACAGATATTCCTTCCATTTCAGTAACTTATACATGAGTAACATTTACTAACAAGTAACACGTTCAAACAGGAAACCAGGAAGATCTCTGTTCTGTGGTCACCAGGATGACTTCACATGCACATGCAATTCCACTTAACTCAAGAGGACTGCTCAGTCAGCAAGCTGCAAACAAAAGTTTGAGAATGAACATGACTTCATATGATATCTTTTTCACATGATATTCTGATATTAGCAGGAGAAGCCTTCAATCCTGCCAAGAAGCTTATCTAGGCAGCAATGTTCACAGGCCCCATGACTACGTCTGTGATATAATCCACGTCAATTTAATCTTGTATAGGTCTGAGTTGGAAAATGATGATGCTAAAGCCTATCCAACATGAGTAAATTGAGTTAGTGTGGAAGGTGAGTAACAGTGACAACAACAGTAAAAACTTTGACATCTCAAACCAGTCACAAATACCCAAAGATACAAAAAGAACAGACAAGAAGGTAAGTGTTGCTTTGTTTGCATTTTGGAAAACTAGTTTTGATGGAGGGTTTATTAGAGCAGGATGAAGAGCAAAGTGTCAACTTTAATGCATTCCCAACAAGCAAAATTCAGAATATTGACCACTATTTCACCTAACAGTATGAAAAATTGATTGAATAAGACACAAGTCTCTAAGCACATATCTAAGAATCCTTGTATATAATTTGCAGGAGCCAGTGGAAGACACATTTTTTAACCTTCCCCACGCATACAGTGTGGTCCCAAGCATGCTTGATGATGCCATTTTTCAGCTCTGAGTCTGACCTTGCCCATCATTGCTTTCTCCCTCTTCCTTATCTTCCTGTCTTAGAGAAGTACATATGCAAAGACTGTACTGACTGGGAGTTCAAAGTTACCATACCTGAGGCCACTCATAACACTAGTTGCAAAAAGCTTCTTAATATTTCACACTTCCACATCACACTTTTCTCCACACATCACATTTTTACATTCTTTACCCCATGAAAGTAAGCCTCAAATCTTCATAATTATTCTCATTTTACTCATCAATTTTCCTTACTCTCTGAAGGACACCTCTCACCTTCAAGCAGCCAGTGTCTCATAATGCTTCTCATAGATACCTTTAGAGACAGTAGGAGGGATGAACAGCCATGAAAGACTCTTTTAACACACTCCATCTTAGGAAAGGAAAGAGGCATTACCTGGCCTGTATTTATATCTCTCCTTTGCTGACTCCACCTTTGGCAGACAAAGTGAAATATTCAAGAAAGTTTGAATTTAAGGATCTTGACTTTCAATTCTATATTTTTTTAAGTTAATGCAGATGGGTTTAAGGATGAGAATATCTTTTTAAGGAAGCATATATTTAGAGGAGAAAAAAATCCTAATGTATCAGAAAGATTAAATGTGAGATACAAATGAAGCAGTTGTTATGACTACAGTTGTGTGACATTCTGCTGAGAGACTCATCCTCCAGTGTACAGCCAATACTGTGTATCTTTACCTTCTTTCTTCAAGATGTACATTGATAATGAGTATGAGGTGTGGTACCTAATGTAGCCCTGGGGTCCTCAGCACAGGAAGGACACGGAGCTTTTGCAGTGGGTCCAGAGGAGGCCCACAGAGATGATCAGAGAGCTGGAGCACCTCTTCTGTGAGGAAAGGTTGAGGGAACTGGGCTTGTTTAGCTTGGAGAAGAGAAGGCTCCGGGGAGACCTCATTGTGGCCTTCCAGTACTTGAAGGGAGCTTATAAGCAGGAGGGGGAACGGCTGTTTACATGAGTTGATAGTGATAGGACAAGGGGGAGTGGTTTTAAACTAAGACAGAGGAGGTTTAGTTTAGATATTAGGAGGAAGTTTTTCACTCAGAGGGTGGTGACACATTGGAACAGGTTGCCCAAGGAGGTTGTGGATGCCCACACTGGGGGGCATTCAAGGCCAGGCTGGATGTGGCTCTGGGCAGCCTGGTCTGGTGGCTGGCAACTATGCACATTGCAGGGGGGTTGAAACTCGATGATGATTGTGATCCTTTTCAACCCAGGCCATTCTATGATTCTATGATTCTATGGATCCCCTTATAAGCCAGCAGAAGCTACCTAAGTAAGAGGAGAAATCACTGCCGTGAAGATCATTTATCCAAGATCTGTAGGTAGCAGGAAGTGTTTTTTGGAATCTGAATTGAAAATGTATAGAGATTCTTGCTGGCAATTCTGTCAGCTTCTTAAGAAAAGCACAGTACTCAGGCTATAAAAGTAGATGGGCTCAATTTTCACTCACTATACATCAGTTTAAATATGTTAAGATGATGTACATCAGTGAGGAAACTGTTTCAACCTTCATCTTCTCAAGATTTGTTGTGACTTTAGCAAATACCACTTTAGTTGTTACAATTAAAAATCTATTTATTTCAATGCAGTGTGTAGTCTTGCCTCAGCATCACCAACCTTCTAGAAAGTATTACCTGAATAGTCTTGAAAAGAACCTGCCCAGATAAGAACTGGAAATAAAGGGGAGTGGGAAAAACTGCCATTTAATACTGAAATCAAGTAGTGCTTGCACCTGTCAGTTAGAAAAGTTCATGCTAATAGCTCTGATTACTTGCATATAAAGCAGTGCAAAAGTAACAACATATGAAACCGAGAAGTAAAGATCCAAGAAGGGATTCTATCAAAACTCAACGTCAAGAGATGTTTAATGTTGCTGTTGCAATTCTAAAGAATAACACGCGGCAGAAAAGCTGCTGTCCATTAGAGAATAAGCTTCCTGTCCATTAAAGACAAATCCAGCACATGCTTTTTTTCTGCCGTCCCATGTATCAGGTTTGGGTTTATTGAAGTTTTGCAGAGTATTAAATACTTCTTCTTCCTTCACTGTTCACATGGCAGTATCATGTTTTTGAGTGGTTGCACAGTTCTCACCTTTCCTGCTCTGTGAGGATCCAGGCTACTTTCCCTCCAGTATATATTTCTTCTGGCACACAGCATTTTGCAGGTAGGGGGCAATTTTTTAAGGGTTCTTTGCACATGTCCTTCATTACTCTAAAGTGACATTGGAGGGCATGGTGATGCAAATTCTTATCTAGTGTAGAGCCTTTCTCACCCACTGTATGGCTCACCACATCTCACATACGACTGCTGGTTCTGAAGAACTATTTGGACTCTGGAGAAGCAAGGTCTGGGCAAATGCCACCCTTTCCAGGGGATTATCTCATGGATCACACAAAGAGTCCAGAAAATTATTTGGTTTAGACTACCTTGTTTTTATAGAGAGGAAAGAAGAGAATGATTTCTCCCTCTCCTCCTGTTTCTTGGTACTGCAACTCTGCAGAGCTCTGTCACTCCCACACTCACCCACAGGCAGTGACCATTCCCCACGCTGAGGGCTCCTAACCTATCGAGTTATTTCTCCTACGGGATCTCTTCAATCCTTTTGGCCACCCTCGCAGTTTTCCCCAGACTGTTCTCAGTTCTACAAGCTCCTTTCAGAGAGCAAGAGATTAGAAACACAGACTATTCAAAGCTCGTAAGAACATTTTCTGTTCTCTATTATTTTCTTAGTCATTCCTACTACTTTATTTGTTTGTTTGTTTGTTTTATGCACTCTAAATACTGAGATGACTTTTTATGGGGTTATCTTTCACAGTCCACACATACTGTATCTAAGCAATGATGGCCACTTAGATAGACATCCTTGGAGTCTATCTGCTTATTTGTGAAGTTATTATTAAAACTTTATTATGTACTTCATCTTTTAATCACTTCATATTTGAATTTCAACTGGTGTTCTATCATCAGGTCTTTGATGTGTGAGATCCTTTCCAGTTCCTCAGAGCTGGAACTCTTTCCGTAAATGCTCATGCCTTCCCACAATGTTCCTTCTGATTATGTCAAATGATACATGTCCCAGAATAAATTGTTGCCTTTGTGAGCTCCTTTCCCTCCAGGAACTGACCATTTATTACTATTCTTTTTCTCTGAGATTTTATCAAGATACATATCAAGGTGAGGATCCTTCATTCTTTGGAAATCTTTGTAGAAAGCATATAGAAAGCCCTTTGGAAATCCACATAGATATCCGAATAGAAAATTCTTATCCATGTTTATTGTTCAGTTCATAGAATTCCAAAAGTTTGTGAGGTGAAAGTGCCTTATCAAGAGTTGAGGTTCCTCAGCTTTCCTGGGAGCTTATAAACATGAGGGAAATCAACTTTTAACAAGGGTAGACAGTGATGGGACAAGGGGGAATGGCTTTAAACTAGAGGAGGAAAGATTTAGATTAGATGTCAGTGGGAAGTTTTTTACTGAGAGAGCGCTGAGGTGCTGAAACAGGTTGCTCAAAAATGTTGTCCCATTCCTAGAAATGTTTAAGGCAGAGTGGATGGGGCCCTGGGCACCTGATCTAGTACTTGATCAGGCAGTTGGCAACCCTGTCTGTAGTAGGTAGTTGGAACATGATGATCCTTGGGGTCCTTTCCAACCCAAGCCATTCTATAATTCTGTGATAACAGAGCCAACTGACAACATCTGCATCACTAAGTCCCTCAGAACTTGATTTCCTCACTACTTTTACGAGGGGCACAAAGATCCTTATTAAAGTACTTCTAGCAGAGCCACTGCACCCTTGTATGATACTCTGCAGCTGTTTTCAATAGAGAAAATTTTATCATCTATTTGAACCAACTGAATTCTCATTTTTTTTTCTTTTAAACCACAACATGATGCTCATAATATTTTCAGTCCTCAGGTTGACTCTACTGAGCGTAAAAAGATGAAACTGGTTCTCTTTGATCCAGGTTTAGGATTATGTATTTCATAAATGACTGAGAAGGTAAGAAAGTATTCGTCTAGATTCCAAGCTTCATCTTACTACTCAAAGGTGATTTAATTCATCTACAACAGATGTGAAAATAGTCATTATAGAGAAGAATGTCAGTAAAACAGCACTAATGGCTCTGTTAAAATAATTCTAATGCATCTTCATTTCTTTAATTGATTCAGGTAAGTTTTTTCTTTCACATGCATGCTGGAATGAGTTGCAGGAGATGGCGCACCAAGTGGATTTTTCAAGGTTGTATTTATAGTTACACTTGGCACCTCTACCTGACATTATGTTTTAACTCCAATAAATAATCAGAAACCTTGTGCTTCAAAGCCAAATGATGATGCCAACATATTATCATTATTGCCAATTGCATGAATGATACTACTGTATAAAATAACTTTTATAATAACAAGTTAACTTCTTCAGATGACGTTTTACATTTGGAGCATGTTCATCACTGCCTTCTATCTTTTACAGTAAGAAGTGAGCTGTAAAATAGCCACTTTCTGTTTGGATACTAGTCTGTTTTGCAATGCTGTTCACATAACAGGCTTTTCTTTTTGCTACTTTTTTTTTCCTCCTGCCTTTCTGGCAGTGTAGGTCATTCAGTGATTATCAGAGGCAGGATACTGAAATACCTGTGTACTCTTGTGCAGTATGGTAAGCAACTATGGTTTTCTATCCATTCCACAGGAAATTCAGTGTATTGTTGACATTGTTTTATGTCACTAAGACATAAGTCCTCTAATTAATCTGTGTATTTCTCTTTACGTATCCAATTTTCATACCTTTCAGAAGGAAAATGCGTAAGTTCTCGGTAATTTCCAGTCACAAGTATATTTAGCTTTCTCTTACAGAGTATCTGGGAGTCACAGAATTAACTTTTCATAAGAATATATTCTCTCACGTCTTCCTGTCTCTTTAATCTGATCTCACCACACACCCAACAATGGAAACCAACCCACAAGATCCAGCCTTATGAGCTCACCAGCTTTCTTCTTTCCTCAGTTTGTCTGCAGACGTAGTCTTTGCCATATTAACAACGACATCACTCCACAATTTTTGAGTCTGTTGCTTAAGATAATAAGAGAATTATCCTCTGCCTAAATTGACTAAAACCAAACTAGTGACATGATCTCTGTATGCAAACTCCATGAATGCAGATACTCTACACTGAATGTGCTAAGCTTTCTTTCATTAAAACTACTCTGCACTTGCAGACAGAAGGGTTTTGCTGTTTTTGAGAAAGCTTAGAGAAGATTTTCTGTATCAGCAGTGCAAATCTTGAAGAACAGTATGTTTATCCTCAGGGTGAGCTCCTGTCAGAAATGGCCAATACAAGGAAATTCTGTTGGAAACTGTAGGAGCAAAGGTGAATAAGAACATGATGTGTGGGAACTGCTGTGTCAGGAGAGGAGCAACTTTCAATGCCACATGTAAAGGAGATGTTTAAAATGCCTTTCCACTGAAAACGGCACCGGGGGACATGGTTAGTGGGCATAGTATGGTGATGATGGCTTAATGGTTGGACTAGATCTTAGTGGTCTTTTTCAATCTTAATGATTCTATGATTCTACAAAAAGGGAGAGGAGAGCAGCAACAGCTGTACAAGTATTGTTATACACACTGATTTCTTTAGAAAATTAAAAAGCCAATTTATTTACATTTACACTTAAGGTTGAGCATAGTTTCGTGCTTCTAATTAATAAACAAAATTTTCCAAAATATAAATGTGAAGTGTCTAATGTGATGTCAGCATGACATACTGTGTTTCCACTGACTGGGTAGGAAGTTGATTCGATTTTGCAGGTGACCATGGACTAATTTCATAAAGATGAAGTGTTCTTTTCACACTGCCACTCTTCAGGGCTTTCTATCGCATATATACATCTATATGATGTGCTGATGCAGGCAGCCCTGCTGTCTTGCTTTGCACAGGGAGGGGATGGCCACGATGAACCCCAGCCAGGGTGAAACACATTCCCTCGCCTGCCCCACCCAGAGTTGTCTGCTGGCTTCAGGCTAGAAGCTGTACTTTCACAGCAGAAATGGGAAAGATCCACTACTTCTGCTGATTGTCAGCATTCAGCGTTACCATAAAATGATTAAATTAAGTATCACAAATGGTGGGGAAAATGGCAGGCTTAGAAAAATCTTTAAGAGTCTTTGTGCACTTAATCATGTGGCCTTGCAGCAGCAAACCTAGGCAATCACTGAGGTGTCACCAGGGAGGAACAGGGCTTGGCCTCACTGTTGCTCATTTTTCAGATTTGTGTGTAGCAGTCATGCTGCCACTAAAACAAGGTTTCCCACTTTTGAGTTGTCCTTGATTTTTTCCAAGACCCTTTCTCCACAGAGGCCTTTCTGAAATGCCTCTTGTTCTAATACAGGCATGAATTTCTGTGGTAAATGTGTGCTAAAATCCTCTTCAATAGTCTTTGATTCAATTTTATGCTACATGTTGAATAAAATGCAAAGGTCCTGATGGAAACAATTCAAGAAAATGAGTGACAAAATAACTGCAGGTGCTCCATTGCTATGATGTTTGCACAGTTGTGTTTTGACTCTGATCATAGACCCCTGCAGCATCCCAGAAAAATGAATGCTTCTAGAGCCTGAGAAACAGGAAAAATAAGTGTGGGCAATAAAGTAACTTTCAGAAGATAGGCTCAAGGGCTCTAAGGGCTATGCAAATATAAGCGTTGCAAATTCTTTTCAGATATGTGTGTTTTTTAAAATCACAAGAGCAACAAGCTAGGTGGCAAAGCAAAATAACAAAGTGCCCTGGGAAATGCACTGCCGGAGAAGATAAACAAAAACACATACAAGTGCCCTCATGAGGGTAGGATTTGCATTTTCTTAGCAGAACAAACTCTGCCTTGGCTCCCTGTGCTCTCACTGAAGTGGAGGTCATGGCTAGTGACAACTGGGAGCTGTTCCTGGAGCCTCTCTTGCCTTTTTAGGTTATGAGGGTCTCTGTGTGTTTAGGATAATATGATTGACAGCTCCACTCCGGCCCCAATTAGCACCCTATAATTTATTAGCTTCTGCTTTCAGATTATGCGCTAACTTCACAAATATTTCAACCACGGAAACAGCAGATATCAAGTGTCCCCTTCCTGATCCAGCTCACTGTGACCGCAGTTAAATACACAGAGGGAGCTGTGCAGGTCTGTCAAGAGAAAATAATCATTTGTGTCTGTGCAACTGGGGCTGTCACAGCACTTTAGGATTCTTCCTGTGAAAAAAAAAAGGTTTATTCTGCTGGGCCAGGGATTCAGACCCAGCTCCTTCTTCTAGGGTGCAGGATTGGAAACCAATATGCTGGCTCTTCTGGTTCTATTCTGCTTCTTGTACGAGTACTGACATTTCAACCACAGACAAGAGGTGCTGATGACAAAGCTCATGTCCCTCATCGTGGCACCCCTTTGCTCCTTGTGGCTGTAGCATTGGACCGGTGGTAGGTGCTGGAGAGAAGGGGCTTGGTGAGCAGGGAGGGCGAGGATCAGGGGTCAGAAGATGGAATGAGAGGAGAAATAGGGAAGCTGAATTGGGAGGCACCTTGCAGCCTAACCGTACCAGGTGAAACAGGAGGGAAGATGCCTGCAGGTGGGACTGCACACAGGGAGCTCAGGCAGGAGAAGGCACTGGACTTCTCACTGAAGGTAGTGCCTGTAGGCCTGTTGTACAGCATTCGTGCACTGTCCCTGGTAATGGAAGCAGTAGAAAATGTGATGCAATGTTAACTCCTTAGATATAATTAGAGAGGGACACTAACAGTGGGACTCATCTGGTCTGAGCTGCTCATCAGGGTAGCCAGTTCAGAAAGCAGGCTGACTATGGAAGGAGGTAAACAATAGCTCAGTTCCCAGGATTGTAGCCCCAGATCTTAATGGAAGTTTTTTTCTTTTTCTTTCTTTTTCTCCTTCTTTTTCTTTCTCTTTCTTTTTCTTTTTTTGTTTTTGTTTTTCCTTTTCTCCTTTTTCTCTTCTTTCCCCATCTCTCATTCCCACTTCCCTACACAGCATTGCTTAGCCCTGAAAGCAATCACCTCAGTGCTCCAAATGATCTCACCTCATCTCTCTCCTTCCCCTTCTGCAACTGCTCCTCTGGGTGGCAGGCCAGGGAAGTCAGCCAGGACACCACAACCCCCCAAGGAGCTGACTCGCCTTTCTGTAACCAAAAGGGCATCTTAATTATACCCCTTGCCCAGAAAAAGATGCACGAGAACTGCCAGTCAGAGGCCTTGGTGTATCTTAAGCCATCCACAGCACTTGCGTTCCTTTTAGAAAGGGACCAACATTTAAGCCCTTGCTAGAGCTTGCTGTGAACCTTAATAGGACATCAAAGGCAAAGTGAGGAGGGACTGCTTCTGACCCAAGGAGTTGGGCAGATCCATTTCCTTGAGGACAGGCAGGGCAGGAGCCGAGGGAAGTGCAGAGATTTCAGGCTCTCTCCTCCCTTCCTCTACTACTTTCCCCTCCCCTAGGGGCTCTGATGTAAAACCCACTGGAAGAGGTGGTAGGAAGGAAGAAATATTCACCCTAAGACTAGCTGACAGGAGACTGCAAATGCAGAAGCACATATTTGTCTTTAAGGAGCCCTGAACTTCATCCTTGCAACTGCAGCTATGTCAGAGGGGAATCTTTGTTAAAATGAAGAAGACTCTGTGGCTGATTGCCCCTGCACCTGCTTCAGCACTGCTCTGCAACAGCTCTGAGCCCTTTGCCTCCTGCCCCAGAGCCCGCATGGACTGTTATATCTTTATGTCACCTCTGAAATAATCTGTTTGCTTGAGTATGGCTGGAGAGCAGCAGCCGGTACAAAACTGCAGGTAGAAGGGAGACCCTAGCAGTCTGCGTATGGCATGTAAGATACATGTAATGCAGAGAAAGCATACCTTCTGCATTTACAGATTTCTTGTGCACATTCCTGATTGAGCAATTAATCTATGATGCAAAGAAGAATAAAACAGATTTATGAAATAGCACCGAGGTTTTATTTACACTGCTATTGCATTAGGAAACTCACTCACTCTGTGCTGGGCAGCCTAATGCTCAGGGTGAAGTTTCTGCTCTTACAATGCAAACTGCAGCCCTAGCCCCACACACTCCCAAACCTCAGAGGCAATGAGCAGCCTCCCACAGTCAGGGCAACACAGTGAGCAAAACACTGCTGCAGGTTTTTGTCAAAACTCCCTCAGACTGCAGCACACCCATAGTGGGAGCCTTTCTAAAAGTGGTTTGCATAGTACCTAACACCATAAGCCAAAGACTTGACTTTGGTGTTTAGGTACTTCCACAGTGCAACGCTATAAAAATATATTGTCTGGAGAGCAAATATCAATAGCAATAGTTGTGTATTCAATGCATAAATCCTCATGGTTGGAAATGCTCCCAGTCAAAGTGAATGGTAAATGTCATTGCAGTAAATGACTGCTTACATGAATGTATCCAAACATATCTGGGCTGTATTACCCAGTCCTCCTCATTAGAAGAGGGGAAAAAGTGAAAGAAAAAGGAAGCAATTGCACTGAAGTACTGTCTACACAAGAGCCAAATTAAACTAAAAAAATAAAAGGAAAGGAAAGGAAAGGAAAGGAAAGGAAAGGAAAGGAAAGG
>NW_024962252.1:40460516-40490096 GCF_019238085.1 Lagopus leucura | reverse complement strand
GGAAAGGAAAGGAAAGGAAAGGAAAGGAAAGGAAAGGAAAGGAAAGGGGAAAAAAAACCTTAAACTTTAAAAAGAGCTTAAAGAAAATGCAGGTGACTCTTCACAGAATGACCCTGCCATCTTCAAGCCTCTGCAGCAATAAAGTTAAAAGCGATTTTTAGTTATTTTTCTCCTGCTAAGTGCTGCTGTCTTCCTTCATGATAGAAGACTTAGAACATTTGTGGTTTAACCAGCACTACAAGATCTGGAGCTGTTTCCTTGCCCTTTCCAGCCTGCCAGCTAGCCGGGGGCTGTGATGAAATGCTTGTGGGTTTGTCCGGCTGAAGCACCACCGCAAGCCGCCTCCTGCCCTTTACCCAGCTCTGACCGGGGATGTTCTGCCCTCTTTTTATTTCAATGCAGCTCCTTGCCTGCTTCTCACAATATTTATTCTCACTGCTTTATTGTTGTCTTGCAGTTAATGCTCCTGTTCTTCCCCTTAAATGTACTTCTAGTGGAGATGGAACTTGGAGCAACAAGTTCTCCATTTCCAACACATTTGGAAACATTTTGCCAAAGTCTCAGAATGTAAAATCCCCTATCACGGCACAAAAGTCTGTTTCCTACTGCTTCTCCTGGTGTCAGAAGGATGATGTCAGGACTCTCACGTGCACTGAACTTTGTCTGCCATTAAAGATGTTTTATTAAGAAAAGACAGAACAAAATGAAACGCTGTAGTTATGGGATCTGATGCTTTGCCTGTAAAAGCGTCAGCTTGCAAGCATAGGGCAAACTTACTGTTTCTGTTTAATTAGTCATTTGACCCTCTATAACAACATTTTAATGTACCAGTGCAGAATAGCACAGTGCAAAATATAGTTCCCTCTTCTAACAACTTCATGAAGAAACGCCTCTTACTATGGGGTCCACCCTTTCTGCAGCCTATCCTACAGAGACACCCTATGCTAAGAGGCAGCATTGCCACAACATTGCATATTCTTGTCTTTTGTATATATCACCATATTTTCTACTCGTTAAGA
This sequence comes from Lagopus leucura, assembly GCF_019238085.1. NCBI lineage: Eukaryota > Metazoa > Chordata > Aves > Galliformes > Phasianidae > Lagopus > Lagopus leucura. The sequence continues at coordinate 40,489,077 of NW_024962252.1, read as the reverse complement.
ATATATTTTCAGCTGCTAGGATTCCTAGTTAGCTTTAATGCAAACTAGTAAAATAACTCACTCCATCCACACTACAGGTATTTATTTTCTCCTTTTCCATCCTGAAGTTTCTAATCTTCCCCATTTCTCTTTTTCAATTTTAATTCCCTATAAAAACACGCAGGGTGAAAGAAGGAATACCTTTAATGTAGCTTTCCTACCGTCAAATAGATATCTTATTCCCCCTTTCAAACCAAAACAAGACAATTATTAAAGTGACAAAATGACAGCAACAAGTAGACAAAGGGAAGCGTTAGAGGCAACCCAGACCTATTGTCCCACATGTGCTTTTCCTTGTGATGTTCCCCTTAAAGGCTATCAGGTTGAGGGTGAGCAATTTTTCCTGGCTTTCCTTTCTCCCCCTTCTTTAAGAGGGTTTTGTTTTCACCATAAAATGCTTCTTGTAAAAAAAAAAAGAAAAGAAAACAAACAACCATTACATATTCAATGCAAATGTTATGTCAAATTCTGACAAGTGCCACCTTGGTTTTCATATTTCTGGAGTTTGAACAGTTGTCCGTGGAACAGCTGCACTTCTGTAAGCCCAAGGCAGGTGGCCCAAGCTAGGCAGGTGGCCCAAGCTAGACGCTTGCCACTCATAACCACAATGCTGAAAAATCTGACTAGCTCCTCAGTAGTCCAAAAATGTTAGTGAGTTCCAATTTCTTCTCCTTTCACTTTTCTGCAATGTAAAGTAAGAATCCAGTTCAAAACTGCTGAATAGTTTTTCCCAAGTTGAAATCAAGAAATGATTTTCACTGTCATAAAAAAATATTCACACCACTGAAATAATCATGATTTCCTCTGTCCCTTGTAAGAAGGCCAGTGGTTTTTCATCACTGTTTGTGATGTCATTTGACTCTTTTAAAATAGTCCTACTGCAGTTCTGGCTGTGGAGTTTGTTTAAATAGTTCATGGTCTTTGGCTCTCCTCTTTCAACAGAAGGGTTTTCCTCTCCAAAATAAGTCTAAAGGTTCATCCTTGCAAAGCCAAGTTGTTTTAAGTCCCGTTGTCTGTCCCCAAGCTGCAGGGCCATGGTAGGCTTGGAAAAGGGCAAGGGGGTCTGGGAGGCTCTGAGTCAGCTCGTCAGCTCAGAAGGGATCCACCACAGAAGGAGTAACGCCGAGCTGCAAACCAAGACCAGAAGCTGTTACAAACTGACCCGACTTCAGCTCCGAATGCCACCATGCCTAGAGGCAGAGATCTACAGGGGAGAGCCAGGGGAGGAAGAGTGAAGGACAGCTCTAAAACCAGTACAGATCCTTGCTTTTGTCCTGAGGCTGCAAACCTGAGAATGGAGAGAAGAAAAAAGGGAAGAAGAAAAAATAGATACAAGCATTTAAGGAAAGAGAAAGACAAACTCCATTTCTGCCACATGAGATCAGAGGCTCAGCTGAAGCCTGGGCTCCCCAGGGCTAGAAGAAAGCAATGAAGCAAGAAGAGCCCTGGCTGCAGTGAGGACAGGCACATATCTCTTTCTAAACTGAAGTGAGGCTGCACGGAGCCACCAGTGACTGCTGTCACCAGGCTTCATCACGAGGAACCCAAGCAGCCGAGCAGGCTTTTCTTGCCTCCACAGACACAGCCTGATGAGCTGGCACTGCTGGCCATGACTCTGTCCCCTCTGCAGCACCACTGGGCACACAGCCCTACATGCCAGCACCTGGCCAGGGGCAGGCGACCAGCACCAACTTTCCTGGTCACAGGGATAGCTGTTGCCCTTACATGCTCAGCAGATACAACAGCATTTTTTGAAAACTGGGAGAAAAAAAAAAGTAAACAGAGGAAACTGTTTAGAAAGCTGCAGAAATTCACAGAGCTGTGGGACTGCCCTTTGGCCACAGCCCTCGGGGCTGCATCAGGCTTCCAGCACAGAGAAAGGCCCAAAGCAAGCACTACCTCAGAGCATGTCTTGGGATCCAGAAATGTTGAGTGGGTGACACATTGCTCTTGCTTGCCTGGCCAAGGAATGCAAAGAAGGACATGCAGCATGGGTTGGGAGCTCGCACACCCATATGTTTCCTCTAGCTGCCCTCTACAGTGCCCTCCCCTCCACCACCTCAGGGCAGGGGTAGCCCTGAGCTGGGGGGATCCCAAGGGGCCAGGGACCTCTCTTCACCTGCGTCCACGTTGAGGCCGAGGCTCTGTGCCACGTCTCCCGCCGCATTGGGGAAGGGTCCCGGTGTCGTCCAGGCAGCAGCAGGGCCTGCCTCGCCCTTGCCCAGCTCACAGGGTGGGCTGACCGGTGTGGGCACGGCGGTGGGAGTGAGGCGGTGGGGGCGGACGGAGGCGGTGGGCACCAGCAGGGAGCCATAGCGAGGGTCAAAATGAGGGCCGTAGACCTCGTGCATGGCTGCGGGGCGGGGGTAGGCTGTGCTCTGCGTCCCGAGGTAGGGATGGTGGTGGTGGTGGTGGTGGGCGTGATGCCAGGCCTCAGGGCCACCCTGATGCAGGTGGCCGTGCAGGGAGGCTGGGGCATAGGGGTCCGCGGTGGTGAAGGGCAGCTCGCTGTGGGCAGCCAGGGGGCTGCTAAGGGTGACGGGGACCGAGGAGGGCTGGTAGGTGCTGTTCCAGAAGGATGGGGGGAAGCTGCGCTGGCTCATCGGGAAGGAGCCATCTAGATGCAGAGAGAAAGGAAAGGCGGATGAGCACTCTCAGTCCTGGCATCTGACTCACTAGTGCTTCTCTTCACTCTCATGCTGTGGTTATCTTCCAAACAACCACCAAACACACAAAAACACACAAAACTGCTTCCCAGCAGCCCTCCCCAGCCCAATCATCCAGCACAATTAGCCCGGGGCTGGAGCAATTTGCTCCAGGCTAGGCTTCTTTTAGTACTTCTTCAGGGAAAAGATTGTTATCTAAGGTGAGAGAAACACCTTTTTCTCTCAATCTGGAAACTGAGTCAGAACAATTATGAAGCACAGCAATTGTCAAGGTTGGATTTCTCTCTTTCTTTCTTTTTTTTTAACTAATCTCCCTCTTGAAGCATTTACGCTGCTCAACACCTTAGAGGATGCCAAACACTGCCAGGAAAGTATCTACTTCCTCAGTGTAGTTTCAAAGCAGTCATGAACAGCATGAGCTGTGCAATCAGCTTAAATATGCTAAATCTATGTGGGGGTAATTTCCCTGTCTATTGCATTGGACTTGTTCTTGCTTCTTGGGGCTTTTGTTAACATGCTTGGGAAGCATTCTGCAGCTCTTTGAGGATTGACAGTGCAGAGGGTAAGGACCTTATGCTTTTCTTGCCCAGTGTGAAGTGGAATGGAGATAACTAATAGTGCAGAAGGTACTACGCATTATTGATTGTGAACAGACAGTGTTGCCGATACGAACATTTGTCAGGGAGGTACGTCAGCTCTGCACCTTCTGGTATTACTCAGGAGAAAGGGAAGCAGTTCCTGAGGAGCTAAGAAATCTTTCAGCTTTCAGTGCTGAGCATCTTCCACTTACGAAATACTTTAACCAGTATTTCATTCTTAGAAAACTGATGGGAATTCAAGGAGAGAGTGAGCAATCAGCTCTCAGTTGGGCACTGATAGGTGAGGGATGGTCCCAGAAGCTGCTCTGCAGCAATGCCTGAGGCCAGCTGTTCCCTGCCACCCTAGGCACCCTATGAAACTATGAGGTGTAAAATGGTACAAAAGATTCACGCCTGCATCCACTTCTCTTACTGCTCCCACCTTTGCTCATCGCAGTCCCAAACTCAAAACCAAGAGGGGACACGGGGGATTCCTGCCGTGGTTCTTAGCCCTGCACCTCCACACTCCCCGCATTCGCGGAACCCCAGCACTTGCACCCCTCCTCGGTGCTCACCCCGCCAGGAGCCGGCGTTCCGAGTCGCCTTGGCGCTGCCGAGCGAGAAGCTGCTGGGCTGGCTGAGCGCCCGGCTGAAGTGCTCGTCCACCACGGCGCTGATGTCCCCTTGGAAGTAGGTGAAGAGGACGCACCGGGAGCTGATGTACTCAGCCTCGGGGGGCCTCTCCTTCTCGGGGCTGCACTCCTCCTCCTTGATGCTGGCTGCGGCGTGGCTGGAGAAGGAGCTGCTCGCGCCGGCGCTGCTGCCGCTCTCCGGGGCTTCTTGCATTTTGGAGTACAAGGCGAGTTTCTGGAGGGAGAGAGAGGAGAGGGAGGACGGGAAAGGGAGCAACGAGGTGTGCTGACCCCCGTCCCGGCCCTCCGTCCACGTGCCAGGCGGGATGCAGCGCCCGGGCCCGCTCGGAGTTCCATGCAGGAGCTGTGGTCCTGCCGCACCCCCGGGGCACCCGAGCCTGGAAGTGCAGGGAGGGACGGGCACTGCCGGGAGCGGGGTGACGCGAGGGACTCAGCTCCCTGCACGAAGTTCAGCACTCAGAAGGCGCTTTGCGGGCCGGATCCCGGCACCGAGGGAAAGGCAGAAGAGTGACCTACAAAACAAAGCGGAAAACGGCAGGAAGGGAAAAAAAATCAAAGTCTGTCCGCTTCAAACGCGTCTCAGGGCAGAAAGCATTTCTCTGTCTAGCGGGAAGCCTCAGGTATTTCCTTCAGGATTACACAATTTTTACTGGATCCTGCCGGGAGAAATAAAGAGCGGCAGGCACTCAGATGTTTCCCGAAGTCTCTCTGACAGCAGCCGCCGCGAGTTCCTTAAGATGAGCCGGGGACGGCGGGCCGGAGCGGGCAGGAGGAAGAACGAGGGTCGGGCCGCCGGGAGCCCTGGACCGAGCCGCGCGGGATATCTAATAACGTCGCTCCGTGGCTGCTGCCTTTCCACTTGGCTGCCGGCTCAGCCATTGAGCTAATAATTAGCCCCCTAAATAATGTCACCCGCGTGCGGACGGGCGGGTGGGGGGGCAAGGTGGGGGAAGACATCATCTGCTATTTGTAACAGGTATGCCGGCCTCGCTGCCAGGGCTGGAGGTGTCCCGCGAGCCGCCACGCCGCGGCTGTGCGGAGAGGAGAGGAGAGGAGAGGAGCGTGACTGCCCGCCCCCAGCCCCGCACGTCCGGGGCTGCCGCCTGTCCGCGGCCCGGGGCGCTTCCGCCTCTACCGCTCCTATTTTTCGTTTGCTGGGGAAAGCCGTTTTCCTATTCCGAAGTGATAAGGGGAGAAAAAACTAAATAAATTAATTAATTAAAAAAAAAAAAAAAAAAAAAAAAAAAAAAAGAAGGAAGGAAGAAAAACACCTCCAAAGAAACGGGAAACTGAGAGGTGCTGCAGGTGCTGCCGAGGGTACAGGAACGCGGGGCTCAGCATACAGCCCGGGCTGCACACGCACAGGCATCCCCTTACGGGTGTCTCCAGGGCAGCCCGCGGGGTCCCGCCGCCGAGCGGGGCTGGAGTGGGAGCATCCCCGGTAACCATGTGAAGAGCGGTGCACTGCTTCTCCCGCGGCGGCGGTCGGGAAGCACCCCGGGCAGCCCTCCCTCGCCCTTCCCGGTAGCCCTCTGCAACCCGGGGGCATCGTTGCCCGCAGTCGTCCAGCTCGGATGGAGCCCGGTCCAGGAAAGGAAGAAAAAAAAAAAGAAAAAAAAAAGGGAAAAAAAATCCCTTAAATGACATATCGGATCTGAAGTCCTGTTCTCTCCCGCAGTCCCGGCAGTACGTACCGTGCCGAGCCCCGCACCAGGGTGGGATGCAGCCCCGCTTCGCTCACCATCGCAAACTCCTGCTCTTCTCCCCCACCCCCTCCCCTTCTCCTTTTGCCTTTTTCCTTTTGGTGAGGCTCGGGGCCACCCTCCCGTCGCCACCCCTCCCACCCCACGTACCTGCGGGTAGGGGCTGTAGGCAGCGGCGAAGTACGGCTGGGGAGGACCATACACTTGGTACATAACATCCAGACAGCTCATGGCTGTCCGCGGCCGCTAATTCGTTTTTCGGTCATCAACTCGCGTTCTGCAGAGCGGAGCAGTGCTCGGCGGGAGGGAGGATCCCGGGGGTTAAGAGGCACAGCTCACTGTGGGAGGAGTGATTGAGGGGTGAGACCGCGCCGCGCTGAAGTCCCCCGACTCTGCCTCCCCCCCACGCAGCTCGGCTCCCCTCCCGGCACCCGCAGCCGCGCTGCGTCTCCGCAAGACGAGGGCACTCACACCAGGGCAGGGAGGGAAGAGCCCCCTGCAGCCGTCGCTCTCTCCTGCCCTTTCCCTTCCACCCGCCGTGCCGGGGCGTGTTTTCCCGGACGAAGCGGGGACCGTCCTGCAGGGAAGGTAATGTCTCCCAAACCCAGCGTGCTCCTGGGAGCGCTGGCACCAGAGCTCCGGGATCAGCCAAAGCTGGAGAAAAGTTATCTCAACGGGAGGAACCTCCCTAGAAACGTAGGATGGGAAATGCCGGGAATGAATGAGGATGCTTGTGCACAGTTCCTGTAGTAAAAACAACCTGTCGGGGAGGTAAAGCGGCTTATTTCACGGCTTCCCGGTGAGCGCATGCACACGGACAGGTGAACGCATCCCAAAGCAGCTTCGACGGTGGTGTGTACGAGAACTCGGTGTGTAATACGAGGATGGAGGCTCTCATGTCGATGCCAACCCCTGAAGCATCCATAGCACGGCTCACAGCGACTGAGGAAAGGGGCCCGACTGAGCTTAGTTTTAGGGCTTTTGAAATGAAGACAAAACTATGGGGGAAAAATGAAAGAATATTTCTTGGTTTTCAAAGGGAAAACTGAAAAGAGTGAACACTTTGAATTTTGAAGGCCTGGAATTCTTTCATTATATTATAGAAGAAAATCCTTATAATTAAAAAGATTTGTATTTGTCTCTGCTTTGTTTATCAAAAATACAATTTTTATAATCCAGATTCTAGGAACTGTTGTGAATGCTTATCCTTTGCCAAAAAAATATCGTATTTCAGTGCCTAATGAGCATAAGTTTTTGTTGTTGTTGTTGTTGTTTTCTGCACCAGGTGCAGAAAATTCATAATTCAAATATTTTTTCCTCCCTCTTCTAATTCAGTAGATTTGTTTTCTGTACTGCAATGCAACCCAGGTTGCACAGCTCAGTCCCAGCACTGCTTCCCGTGCTGCCAACCCAAACGAATTGTATGCTTATGGCTGGGATGGGAACAAGGAGAAGGACTGTAGGTACCAGGCCTTAAAAAATAAATGTATCTAATACTCCATGGCTTCACTTCTCCTGTTCAGGAAGCAAATAGCCACAGTAGTGGGAAGGAATCACCCCATGGCTGGCATCCAAAAGGCTGCGCTCAGTGGAGGAATGCACCAGCTTCCTGCAGCAGGAGGTTGAGGGACCTCACTGGGACCACAGGGCCCCTCTCCCAGCCTGGTGTCCCCATCAGGGAGCGTCCCCATCCCCAGAAGGTTGGGGCCTGTCTCAAAGGTGTCAGCCTGCTGGGTGACACATTTACAAGTGAGTACGCTTGGAACACGTGCTCTGAAATTTCCCTGCTGGCTGCACAAGCTCTTCTCCAGTGACTTTGTGCAATAGCAAAGGTAACACCTGACTCTCGCCTCGGCTGAGCATGTGCTTTGCTCAAGGAGAAAAAAGCAAAGCGCAGCAACAAAATGCAACTGTGTGCAACAGTGTGGCAGAGTCCAGGCTGTGTCTGCTGGACAATCATTCCCTGAGGGCTGAATTGAGTGGGTTTGCTTCACTCCCAGGTAGATGTTACTGGAAGTGGTGCTGACGAGGTCTGTTGTGTACACGGCTTCTTTTGTAACAGCTATTTGACTGTAAAACTGCCTAATGTAAGACACGAGCAAACTGTTGTACTTCAAGCCAGAGCAGTGTGAGCACTCGTGAAAAAGTGTCGGCATTGCTTTAGCACTCTCTGAAATCACTCTCCATATAGGAAATTATCCTGGAATTCTTAGGTCAGCATTATATTCAATAATGATCTCACTGCTTAAGTATAATTATATATAAATGGTTTTTCTTGGTCCTAACTAAAGGACTTTAGGTGAGTTGACTCACATAAAGAACAACAAAGGCTTGAAATAAAACCATCTGAGTTATCCTAGAGAGAGAAAAAAAAAAAAATGATAACAAAGAGGGAAAGAACATTTTTAGAAAGGATACAGGTTAGAGCTGGCTATGTACCATGAAAGTACTGACATGGGCCTCGGCCTGTGTTCATGGACAGGTAATGTTTCATAGCAGTAATGTGAAAAGGAAATCTTGTTTTGTAGCTTCTTGCTATGGCTGAAGAATGGTGGTCTCAGACAAACAGTGAGTCACAGAACCTTGCAACATGCCTTGGGCTCATTCCTATAACACAATTCAAAGTTATCTTCTAATCAAGCTGTAATCTTTCACAAAAGAATGGGGCATTACTGTGAACAGTTCTCTGGACAAGAAAACACCCCATCAAACAAAGCATTAACATTCAGAAAGACAGGGACAAAAAAAGGCAAGGGAAATGTGACAGGACTGACAGCATGGCTGCCCACCATCCCTGTGAATGCTGCATCCAGCACCAGCACCTGTGCATCCTGTGCACAGCGGTCTGCTTAGCCAACATACAATCCAGGAATTAAACATTTATTGACCAGTAGAGATCCTTCCGGTTTTGAATCGGCCCAAGTGTATTTCTTATGCTGTTGATAATACAGTTTTTCAGAAGCTTGGGGAAACTAATGTTGACTCCAGAAAGGCACACTCTGCCAACTGGGAGAGACTGCAGGCTGCATGGGGAATTCTGTCTCTGCCTTAGCAGTTTATCGCTGCTCTGAACAGCCTTCAATGCTTCCCACTTCCACTTGGAGTAGATCTGGCTCCAGCTTCCAGCTGTTGCTTCATGTAATGCCTTATTGCACGTAGCTGAAGTGTCCTTTCAGATGTGATATTCTGTGAAAACTTTTTTATTCCACATATTTACCTTTTTTTTCCTGAGAGTAGACACAGATACAGCTCCTTGATTTTCTGCAGACTTTTTATACCTTCTTTCTTGTACTCTGTACAATTTTTCAACAATGATTTTAAAATTTTGAAACAAGAACTCATTACTACTTTTAATACCTTTCTTGCCAGAGTTGTGTATGAAGTAAAGTACCTTTTAGCAACTTCTGTTTATGCTTGAGGATTGCATCTATTTGTTTGTTTGTTTGTTTGTTGCCACAACAGAATTTTAAAGACAAGGAGTGCACACTTCCCTGATTTCCCACTGGGAGCTCCACGTATTTTCACTTTAGGAGTCCTAAACTATGGACTGCACTGTGATGAGGACAGATGGTAGGGGGCTATTTCTGATGTTTCTTTTGAGCTGTCATATAGCTGACTGATACTCATGCAACCAACCCAATGCTTTGGCGATGCCATGCAATCATATGACACCTGCTCATGCTGCCCATAGTGTCATTCTTTCCAGGACCCTTTCCACTGCCCACCTGCTGTGTTCCTAGATGTGCAGCACTGCTACTGGCTCCATTCACATGCCACTTGCTTGAAAGTGCCCTCTGGCTTACCAGTTATCCGCTTGTCTTTCCATATGTCCCTTTTCCCATCTTACTCACCAGCCTTCTTGCCAGTACGTTACATACAAAATTTGTTGGTGAGAATTTGTATCCATTTTCAAATTGTCCATAAGCATCTTGAACAGTTCACAAACTATCTAACACAAATACTCCTATATAATAATAAAGATTTTCTGCTGCTCCAGTTTTATGCATTTTTGTCCATTTTCTCCGTGCTTCATTTTTGTGTGTAATGTCTCCTCTATGAGACACTAACTTTGGTTTCAAAGGCTTCCCTCTTCTGTGCTCTTATTTTATTCTCAAATGTCTGAAGGGTTCAGTGCATACCTAACTTTAAGTTACAAATATCATTGGTGGATTTTCAGTGGTGAAATCTGGCTGAAATGAATGAAGTTCAACACCTCCATTTTTGTTTCTTATCCTTGTAGTCCCTGTGCTCAGCCTTCCTAAAAGCTCTCTGTTTCTTCTTAGGACATGGCAACTGCTACTGTGGTTTTCCCAGGGAGGTTTCTGAGGTGCAGTCCCTGGGTCCATGTGAGTGAAGATTTCAGGCTCAGAATTGCTGGTTTGGTTGCATTAATGGGCATTGAATTAATGAAGCTTACAGATTAAAATCAGCATGGTAAGGACAAGTATCATTGATCTTCTATTCTTTATTGTCTTGAGGGAACTCAGTTTTGTTTTGCATTTAATTTTCAATCTCAAAACATTTTGTCATTAATTTTGATCTTTCTTTGAAGGAGTGCTTTTTCCCTCTTTTCTTTCCACTCCTCCCCTCCTCTCCATTGCTCTCTGAACTGACTGCTGCCTGTTTTTTCATTACATGCACAGCTACTACTGAGTAACGGTTTGTATAATGCGTCTGCTCCAGCAACGGGTTCTGCAGCAGCTGGAGTGCATGCAGTGATTTCCCCTCACTGATGCATGTCAAGGAGCTGCAGTGGGGCCGGGCCGGCATCTGGTGTATGTCACTCACTCCTTTGGCCCAATCCTCTTTGCCCATCAGCCCATGGCATCACCTGTCCCTGCTCTGCTGATTGTAGCAGATGAAGAGATAATTGTGCAGGGCTGGAAGGGAAGCCTAGAGCTGTCATGAGGGAATAGATTAACATGTGTGAGAAGACACTGGGCACATTGAAAGTAGGGCTTGCTTTTACAAGGCTCATTGAAGCTTTTTAAAGAACTGGTATGAGAATAGGCTTGGTCTGGTCCTCAGAGGCAAAGGTAGCAGCTTTTGTGATGCAAGTACCTCAGCAGACTGGGATCTGAGCTGCATCACTGCATACTTTTGCTTCATGGGCACAGAACCACCCAAGTCACCCAGCAACCAAACTGGCCTTGTTCCAAGATGCATTCACCAAGATGTTCTATTAGTATTTTTTTGTGCTTATATATAATATATAAAATACGTATTTCCTCATTTGTGCTCATGACAAAGAGACAGTATCAGGCAAAATGTTCCCTAATAACGGTTCCCAATCACAAAATAGCATGTTTTTTTTCTGGTTTGTTATGCATATTCTCATTACTAAGTAGTGAAAGTAGGAACAGGCAGTTTCAAGGCCCACTGAAATTGCTTATGCACAGACTTACTAACACAGCATATCCACTTAACTCCTTTGCAGTAACCATACTCTGTGATTTTGATGGCACACCGTCATACACCTGCATGTTTTGCTTTGGAAAAAAAAAAAAGGAAAAGGAAAAAGTGTTATAATGAGAAGACCTTACTTTCCATAAATGTTTTCATTTTAGGAATGTTTTCCTTTTCACCTTTGCAGATAAAGTTTCAGACAGAGGGAGGTAGGTGGCAGAGAAAGCTTGAGAAAGTGAGTGGCTAGATGCAAGGAAACAGTAAGACTCCTAGATTCTTAGCTGAGCATAAACAGGTAATGTATATGCTTTTATTTTTGCCTGCTCTGTCTTTTGTGTAATAAAGACAATGCAAAGCTAAGATGGGAAAAAGAAAGATTCCCATTTGCTTCCATGATTAAGTCTCTCATGAGTGAGACCATCAATTGTTCAGAACAGGCAACACTTATCATACTGGAGGGGCTGACAGGTTCAGTTCAATTTTCTTCAATGTGCATTTGGCTAAGCCTCAAAAAAATGTCACTGGGAAAATGTCAAGAATACATTTTTTAAACAAAATAAGTGTAAAAGAGTAAAAAAAAATTATCAGCAAAATACTGGAGGTGGAGCCATGGTACAGGGAATTGTGTTCTCATCTCCTGGAATTGCCCCAAATAATGTGACACCTGGATTGAGTGCAGATAGGTGTGATTTCAGAAGATAAAAAATATCCTGACTTTCTTAAACTGAGAAAAATCCTCATTTTAACATTCTTATGGCTATATATAGTGAATTTCTTAATCCTAATGGTTGCAAAAGATAATCCCATATTTAGAAGTATACTTAGAATAGGAAAGAGAGAGGAAGATAGTAAGAAATTAAGATACTGCCACAGCAGATATGCACCCAGCCCACACGAGGGAGAATTGGATGAGACAAAATAAACATCATTTGATTTTTTTAGTAATACCTATTATTGAAGCCCAACTCACTTCAAGTAGCATATTGTAGCCCAGCTGGAGGCTATGCCATAATTTTTTTTGTTTGTACCAATGTAGATTTATCTCACTTAATAAGGAAAGATAAGAAAATAATCTGCAAGGAATTATTTATAATGAGTAATGATGTACCAGAAATATAGCTTGTGCCCCATCCCCCTGCTTGTATAAAAAATAATAATTGTAGAACAAGGACAAAATTATAAACCCCAAATAATATTTATTGCACATCAGCAAAGGGAAATGTGAATACCAGATTTCATGTGCTGGGATGATTACACAGGATGGCTATACATTTTCAAAAAGGATCTTTTCTCATGCTAAGGTAGACACTTTCCTGAATTGTGAGGTGTTTTACATGTACACATAATTTAACCAGTGGGCTGGCAGAGTAGGAAGGAGTCAGCAATTTATAGACACTGCTGTTTCATATTTCTTCCATGATTATGCTGCCTTCTGAAGTAATCCAAAGACAACTTGCATGTATTGAAGTACTTCTGGTCTATAGAGTGAAACTTATGGAGATGGCATCCTAACAAACTGAGTTTTTGAGATTCAGTTTATAAACAAAGCTTTAAATATATATATATATATTTAGACTACATAACAGAGAGTGAAAACTCAATTCAGAGTTATTCCAGTTTGGGAAATCTTTTTAAACTCCTGGTATAAGCTGGTAAGAGCAAAATGCACAGGATAACATACTTCAAGTTTCTGCTTCACAAGAAATGAATAGGCAGAGCTTTGTTTAGGCTCAGAATTCAGTATTACTTTTTGGCTAGTGTTTGAAGAAATTTTTTGTAACTCACAGTTCACTGACTGGGTAGAAAGATGGTATACTGTAGAGGAAAGCATGAATTCTGAACTATTTATGTGTCCATGCTTGTTGAGATAGTACAACTGCTGCATTAGATAAACTGGCTTGCCCTCCATTATAGCATTACTTTTTGTTACACTCTTGGTCATGGGGAGTAATTTTACAATTGACATGACTCTTGTCCCAGTGTGTCCCTCTATCTCCAAAGATGTCATTACTGTGGGACGGGCTGTTCCACAGTGCAGGGATGCCCTACAGGGCAGCTGGTAGCAGAGAAATCAGAAATGGGCAAGAAAAAGCTGTTGGGAAATGTCTGCCATCAGCTCCACACTTGAGAGGAAGAGCAGGAGCCCCAGGAATCTCCTTCCTTTCCCGCATACCCTGCGCTGCGTTCCAGCCTCCTGCACACCCGAGGACAGAAGCATGTCTTTCAGTATGCCATGTCTTTCCAGCATGTGTGTGCCAAGCCATACTTCAGTCTCTCGCCTTCCAGCACCATGCAAACTCCACAGTCCTCACATTCCCGCAGCACTGCACACCCCACTCCTACCTCTTGCAGTTGGGAGCACAGCTTGCTGACATGCTCCGGGGAAAACCTAGAGCAGATTAAGGGGTATTGTGCACCTTTATAAATGAACATCCCCTAGTGTTCTTCACCAGAGATTCAGAAGTTGGCCACAAATCTTTTTTTCATGATACATTTGTGCATTACCCTGACAGCGTCACCCTGTAAAATAGGGCAGCTTTCATGTGTTCAGCACTACTCAGTTTGCCCTATACTGGGATTTCTCCTGAAGCTCTCTAAAAAATGCACACTTTTCCTTCATTCCCAGCAGCATCCTAAGAGACTGCCACATGACACCATTCTACGCTTCTGTTATTTGAGAAAAGTAAGATGACTCCCACTCCATGAATTGTATCAGTGTTAATCTCTTAAATCAGTGATGCTGCCTCACGGCTTTTACATAGATGAGGGAAGCCTGGCACAAGGGTAAAATAAACTTTCCAAAGAGCATTCAGAGCATCCCAAGACTGCACGTTTTCATCCAAGTAGTCACATGTGCTTTGGTCAGAACTGTGCTTTCTTCTGCATTTAGACAATTGCATGGTACTGAATTGACTCTGGATTCAAAAAGCAGTGAGGAGAAAAAAATATTATCATTAATTTAATAGAAAGGCAACTATTTCTAAGCCAATCCACTTTTTTCTTCAGCAATGCTTCTTTGTATTCACCAGCCATTTTTCTGTTCTCAAGATATAAATCAGTTTTAAATTTCTCTGCCAGTACAGAGTGAATCCTTTTGCTTTCCAGAGAGAATGAAAATTACTTATAGTGTGTGTGAAAATATACACACACACAAAAAAGCATTGTCTTTCACACTGAAGAGCACCAAATGTACTGGAAGTTGTAGATCACGTCTGCTAGATTGTTTCCACCAAGATTATTTACCTACTTATTCGTCTACCTATCTAAAGATCTGCCTATTTACCTTCCTATCTATCCGCCTAACTTCTTATCCATCTAATAGCCTATTATACTAATATTCTTAAAATGATCAAATACTTAAATAAAAACAATTTGAGAGGAATTTCATGGAAATTCAGTGCCTCTTAATACCTAGAAGTCCAGCCTTCAGATAAAAAATGTCTGACAGGAGAACTCCTAAACCAGTGGTTGTAAAGAGCACTTTGACTTCCCAGAATTTTGTAGATTCATCAGTAAGATTCAGATTCACCTGCAGTTTATTTTCTTTTAGAGACATTTCCAGTTTGCTGTTGTATTCTGTAAAAACAGTTGGCCCAACACATAACCATTGATTTCCCACAGGCCTTCTGGCTTTACATTTTTCTTTTCCCTCCTCTCTCCATTTCTTTTTTTTTTTAATTTTCAGTAGCTGCAAAATTATATCCTTTGGGAACATTAACATCTTTAAAAATCCTAGTACAGATCAGTTATTGTTCAGCTATATAATATACACTATGGACGATGACAATTTAATTTTCCAGTGTTTGATTATTTTGAGACTGCATTCTCTGATGTTGTTGTTGTCTGGTGCTTATTCAATGTTGTGAGGGGAATGTTCACCTTGCACCCCACTCTGCCAGAGTCCTCCTGCCAACTCATTTTGCTAAAGTCAGCTGAAGTCTCAGCTCCAGGAGGCTCCAGTACAGTTCCATCAGTTTTTATGGTGAGATCTTATTGTGTTTATACCTTCAACAGCCACCCCCATTGATCTGGTTTGGGTTGGGACATTTTCTTTCAAACTTGCATCCTCATATCAGCTCTGCCAGTGTAAGCAGCATTTCCAGTGGGGATGGCCAGGTGGCCGTTGCAGCCTTCCTTGACACCTTGATCTGTAAGCCTTCCCAGGGCAGGTACTGTCGATGTGCAAAAAAAATGCACCTTCCCCCTGCACTGGGGTTTCCCTCTTCACCTGCTTGCTAACCTAGAGAGAACAACAGCTGGACAAACAAGAAAATGGATTGCTATAAGTGAGGCTTTTAGGAAGGGGAAAAGAAGATGTGGAGGAAGAACAGAAATTTTCTGAAACATGCTAAATGATTATTGCCACTATGGGCAACAGCAAATGCAGTGAGGCTGAGCTTGAAGAAATATTTGTTATAACCACAGCTCTTTCCAAATACTATTTTCTTGGTTAACTTACATGCATTGACTGCTTTCTATTGATTGGTTTACATAAATACATGTACATTTGGCTTTACTAATTAAGTGGATTTCATCTCAGAATGGAGCACTGGTCACTTCAGATGTGCTCCCAAATGATTACATTCCGGTATAACGTGACAAATATACAGTGAGTATAATTGTTTATTGTGATGAAGATAGTAAAAGTGGTTAAAAAGTCTATGCATATATACATATACAAATATACATGGACACATACACATATATACATACCTTTAATGCATATATATACACATTATTTTTCACTCTCTGGCAATCATAATGAAAGTTTGGAGATTAAAATTATCAACAATAAATTGTTCATTAGAAATGACTGAAAATTGGAAGAAGGACCCTTTTCTTGGAAAAAAAATGCAAAATCTAATTGAAGAACTAGCTCAGCAGAAAGCGTGTAGCCAGGCAAGTAATCGATGCTTCTCTGAAATCAGACCAGAAAAAGATCCTTCCTAGAGGTCATAAAAAGAACCTTTTCCCAGAGATCCTCTGTAAAAAGCTGCTTCCTCCCTCACTGTAGGAGCTCCTTTACCATGTACCCCAGGTTAATAAATGGTTACTGGAGACAATGGCCAAACATACGGGAAAAACAAACAAACAAAAATAAAAAAAACAGCACTCAGATACCTACATTTGGTATAACAACTGCCCATACTCTGGAGGAATGCTGGTTTCTGTTTTCTGTAGATCAAATGCCCATATCACCAAAAATGCACTCTCAAATCCACAGTGAAAATCCACAGGGACTGGGGCTCAGAATATTTCCAGTTCTGTGGATATTCTGGACTTTAAGATGCTATTAAACTATATACTTTTTTTGTTTCTTTTCCCCCAGTATTTGCTTACTTTAGCTGGTTAGAATGTTCCAATATTTCCCAATTTGTGAACATATAGGAAAATATTGAGCAAACAGGAAAATATTTTGGAAAAAATATTCCATCTTCATTTGACCTCTGGAAAACTCATTCACTGGTAAGACTCACTGTATTAAATGGCCTGTGCTACTGAGTGAAGTTCTCAGAAAAATTTGCATATAGTACAACTTACGGACATCAGAATTTATTCTAAAAATGAATTGAGGCAGGGATGGGGAATAGTTAGAAAAAATGAGCTTAATTAGGAAAGAGATAATTTAGAATGAATGCAGTGGATGCTCCTCAGTTTTTAAAAAAGCCATTTCCCCTTTCCATACTCTTCTGGATCTGCCAGTTTATATCTCCCTGTATCAACAGATCTCCACTGCAAAATAGGGTAAATGGGGAGTGGTGCTTTCTATAGGATGACCCTTAGAGAAAGATTCCAGTGGTTAAGCTTGATAGAGGGAACATTTTTGTATTATAATATGATTTGTAGTAGCATTTTTTATTTGATCTCAAGCACTTCTTACGGAGGGAAAATCACCTTCCATTTTGGCAGATCTTCCAGGCACAAAGGAATCTTTGGTTGAAAAATGATGTGATCCAATAAACTATCATGGCAAGTACTAGCATGTCAGCTGCAGAATACAATCCCATTAGATTTGGATGTGCAGTGAAGAGAGACATATCTTTGATAAGTCAAAGACAGGAAGTACATTATGTGAGCCATAATATGGCATTGTAATATGCTTTAAAAAACCTGTGGACAAGAGGATTTCTTGTTTATTACTAGCTTTGTTATCTAAAAAGCTTGTGTGATAGTCAAGTTTTGGAGGTGTGGAGAAACAAATACTTTGACTCTACACTCTGTTTTTTCCACTGAGACTGTTAATTTAATTCCAGATACTATCCAATGGTTCATAAACACCTGATTCTAGCAGTCTGAATCCAGACATTGAAGAAAAAAATCTGTGGTGCTGAATTTACCCTGAGAGACCAGAATCTCATCCATTGACCCCCAAAAGACTTAAAAGAGACTTTGAAAAGAAATGCTTAAAGCTACAAATAGGGATTCTGTAAAATCTTCTTTTAAAAGTGATCTTGTATACATTGGTTTCATGTTATATAATGGCATGTCAGACATGCTCTGGCTCCATCCGAGGGCTGAGCCCTTTTCACTCAACACAGTACAGAGCACACACAATCCTCAACTGGTAACAACTCCATTCTTCTCATGGACAACATATTTTGGAAGACATTGAGGGATTGGATTCAAAACAAATATAGAGAAAATACGAAAGACGTAATGTGTAAAGGAGTATTTCATGCATGTTCAAATTATGCCTGGATAAATTATTTTGTGAGAAAAATAGCACAGTGCAAGGAAAAGGGAAAGCACAATTGAGTGGACAAAGAGACAGCTCAGATGAGCTTGGCTGAACAGCAGTTACTAGGCTGTAAGAAATGGACACGGCAAATGTACTACATTTGCTTAAGACTCCATGAAACTCCAGGGAAAACAGGGTATTCATAGAGTGGCTCCACTGACAGTGAAAAAGTTTCATTATTATTAGTCATATGCTGAGGATGTCAAGGAATTTTAAGGCCGCACTCTTTGCATTTTTAGAGGTTATTAATGAAATAGCATAGCAAGGTGAATTACATTAAAATATTTTTCTAACCATTCCAGAAATCTGGGTCCAAGTTGGCATAGGGCTGGCAAGTGGTGAACTTTTGACCGAAGCTCGGATTGCTGGGAGACACATCCTCCTTGTTAGTTTCGGGTGACAGTTCACTGTACTAGAGACATCCACTTGTGTGTGAAGAGGCAAGTGGGGGAGGAAGATTTAGCACTGCATTTTCACAGGGGCAAGAAATTCCATCCAGCTCAAATGTGTTTTGGCCCGATGCCTGGCTCCTTGTCAAACACATGACCATCACTCGGCTTCCTATTTCTGGCCCAAATCTGGATCCTGGGGATAAGTGAGCCCCATTAGTGGTTAAAATTAGGCAGCTGAGCTCTGACTACACATGCTGACTCTCCAGCAGAGGGTAGACATATTTAAAACCAAAAAAGAGCAAGACACACCAAGATTTAATGTCAGCACCATGTATAATTCAAATTCGGATTGCTATCATGCAAATAGCAGCTGATCCACTTCATGGAAAGGACTTTGAAGGCTTTACTGACTATCTTCTGACCGAAGATTTCCTATAATGATCGCTAAAGACAAGAACAGGTCATTACGCTCTTCATGGTGGAAATTCATCATCTTGGGTTCTTACCGTGTCACAATTTAGTCATATGTTGGACAAATTCTCCTGATCTGCGTATGAAGAATCAGGATATATGGTTTCTACATGGCTGTACTATAACTGAGGAAATTTATTTCAAATTAAACAGCAGCTGACTAGCTGGTTGGAAAGTAGACATTTTGGTTTGCTTAGTGATCAGAAAATTCCATTTGCCAAAACCAAATAAGTAAAACTGTGAACATACAGACTATTTTATTGGATGCAGCATTTTGACTACTGCACTTGTATCATTTCTCTCGTATCACATCTACCTCTATTTGCTTGGCCAGTGACATTGGCCATGGCAGTCTGCTGGGCAAGGTCCCACACAACTTTCTGGGCTTTATCATACATCCATAGCTTAAAATTCCCTCCTTGAATCCAGTCATGAATGACCATTTTCTGTCCTTCTGTCCTAAACCTTTTCCATATATTGAGATATACTAAAGAAATCAGCTAGGGAATATCAGGTTGGGTAAGCTGGCTCTTGTAGTTGTAGATGTTTTGTTTAATTATAGCAACTTTAAGAAGAGAACATGCATTTCCATGTAGTTTCTGCACTCTTTCACATCACTACTAATCTGTGTGTTATAACTTTGACTCTAAACTGACAAGTGATGTGAAGATCAAACTGATCTCTTATCATGAGCCACTGCATCACACAACCACCTGTTCCAGTCAGTCTTTTAAACCTTATGACAGTTTAAAGCTTTTAAAAATGAGTATGAATTTAGTATATCCTCTTGTCTCCTCTCTGTGTAAGCTTTTAGGTCTTATAAGATCTTGACACCCTGAGAATTGCAGTGTGTGGTTTCTGCCAGCTGTGCTGGTGAGGAGGAGCACAAGAACCACTTCAAGCTCAACTGGCTGGAACTGCTTTCCTGACCTTCAGCATCAGGGGAGATAGGGACAGGGAATACCCCACCTGATGTCTGCTGATTATATAAAGAAACAATTTACTAGTCCACAAGGTGCCTAAACATGCATGGCAAAAACAAGATTTAAGTTTCATACAGACAAAAATGTGTTAAGTAACAGGCTGGAACAGCACTTTCATTACAGAAAAGTCTGCTAAGGAGACAGCCTGAGATATGTTGTTCTAACAGAAATTTCCAGGAGATCTTCGGTTACAGCACAAAGCAACATTCTTGAAGTTAGTAAGAAATACACTTAGTAAACAGAAGAGTAATAAGAAATGTGCCTGATATGCTTTAGTAAATGACTGCCAGTACTAACACTCTGGTATTTTAAATGCTTCCAGTCTAATGAAAGCTTTGAAGCCAAAGGAAATACATTTGATACTTGTGGGCTGATAAATCTTTGTGGGTGTGAGTGATGCTGCAGAAGCAGAGAAGCACCAAGTGCAAACTCAGGTGCAACAAAGTGTGGTATCTGTCCCTTGGATCAGAAGAGGCTCAGGCAGATCCATATCAAATGCTTCGGCACCACATTCTGAGCCCTACCTAGCAGTCATGGGGCATGTGTGTACTTTTGCACATGTGAGTGTTTTAACACTCTGCCACAGCAATCAGGTCAATCAATATGATGCAGGCAAAAAATGGTACATGGTGTTGTTAGCTGTATGGATAGAAACAAACAAAAAAAATCACTAGTGGTTCAGATCTGGTGCAACAGACTCCTCCCTTTCTCCCTTTAATGCTTTTTGCCCTCTGCTAGCAGGATCTCAGCTGGTTTTTCTGCTGCATTCAGTCATATGCTATGTCTGCCCTGCAATATGCCAGCACATTCCCCATAGGCGCAGAGTGCCAGCAGCTGCCACTCAAGAGAGAAGATCAAGAAAATTCCAGGCAAGGCAGAGCCAACCTGTCCAACTGGCAAGAGGGCTGTGACCAAGGGTATCAGGGTGAGAGAAGCTGCTCATTTTAGATCTGGTTAACGATTATATGTACATCCTCATTAGTGAGATGTTAATGATTCTGATTTAAAATATCTGCTTGATATCTTTCAGTACAATTTTACTGTACTGAAATGTTTTAATAGCAGAATCTAGAGTTTCAAAAAGTGTGTAAAAATCCACCTTTAATAGTAATACCTTTATTTAAAAGATACAGGCTCTAAACTGTTCTTTGAGTACCTTGAAACACGCACTATCATCTGTTTTCTCTGAACACTGAACTTCCCCACTTGCTATTGCCAACCAAGCAGTGTTGGTCCAACTGCCATTTCTGAGTTGCTTATGCTTCCTTTTCTATAAAGAGTATTAAACTCACCTTTGATGTCAGTGAACGGAACAGCACGCTGATTACGACTTTCTGAAAATGCTTAAATACATACAATAGTGTAGATGGTTGAATTGTCATTAAGAAGATCTTTTTTCAGACACGAAGAGTCTGTGATCAGTGCCTGGTCACACACGGCTATTCATCTCAGTCTCCACAGTAGTAACAAATGTCATCTATATACAGAAGCTACTCACGTATCTCTTTTGGCTGACATTATTGATGCTTGTTTTTCTGAACACGTATATCAACTAATTGCTACTGCCAGAGCTTTAGGAGGCAGGTCAAATAATGATGGTTAAGTTAAGGAAAGTTAAGACACTTTGAACTCTCAGGGCTCTTGGAAATATGAAAGAACTATTTCTAATGGTTTGACAGAGCTAGCCTTTCACTTATCAGGGATACAATGTTCTCAAAATGTGCTCATTTGCTACATTCACTTCTGTACACACTGATAGTAGCCATCCCTGGAAACACTTCCCTATACTCTTTCCAACAGAAGGAGATGGTGGAAGAGAGAAAATAAAAGCAAGAGGCCTGATTTTGCATCTTTCAGACTGTTGTGAGCTATTATCACAGTTCACATCCTGTCTACATTTTTTGAAGGCTGGATCTTCTTAATCTATCTTTGACCTTGCCTACTGAACCAGAAACTGTTTCCAGTTCAGTTTCATCAGAGGATCAGATCTGTTCGTGGACCCTTTTTCTGGTTCTTCTTCTAGTCTCTTTCCAGCATCACTTTTTTGATTCTTCAGCTCTTCCAAAACCGACTCCAGAGATTGGTAGCTAGGAAGTATTTTTGAACTGAAGAAAATAATAGGACCAGCAGGCTTCCCCTTCAAAACATTTATTTTGGGAAATAAGAATTAACTTATAGAGTAAGAGGAGTGAAATGTCCAGAAACTTGGCAGGGTGCACAGTCTTCCTCAAGGAAAAGTAGAGCCATGCATGCTAGAGATAAAATAAGGATAAATAAAGAAAGAGTAAGTTTCAAATTCTGGTGAGTAGGTAGGTTAGTGTTGGAGAAAATCATGTCTTTGGCTGCATTTTCTATTAAGGTTTACAGTGTTTCTTCATCCCTTGTCCCTTAGGTTACTTACTGCCCACGAACCCACATACACTATATTTCACATAAGCTTTACTTTTTGATTCATTTTCCTCTGCTACAGAAGTCATACAAGTCAATATTCTGACCTGTTCTACAATTCCAATGATAGCCTCCATGTTTTTCCTTGTTTGTCATTTATAAGGAATAAATGTGCCTCACAATGGCATGGCAACCACTGCATCAGGCAAACCACATCTCTTATCTTCAACGTTCAGAAGCTGGAGATATACTTTTTTAGAGAAAATGTAAGTGCTTACTCATTTTGCTGACACAGACATAATTAATTAGCACTCACCTGACACAGTTTACATCACACTTTCATTTGACATTTAATGACTTACTTGTGTCCTCCTAGGCATCCTGTCCATTCTGTGTGTTCTGTATAACTAAGACCATGTGCATGTCACATTCATATAGCCCTGACTTCTAATGTTTTTTTTTCCACCAGACCAATGCAGCAATCCCATTCTTGACCTTTCCTCTGTACTAATTGCTTACACTGACAATGACTACTGAATCATGGCACGTGTACCCCCCGGCCCACAACATTTTGTGTCTGATGAGAAGCTTGGGAGGCTTGTACAACCCTTGTATTTCTGCCTCCCCCAGATAACAAAGAATACAATGCAGATTTATATCAGTTTCGAAACTGAAATAGGTCTATTGTCACTGTGATGTGACTGTCCATACCTCTACAACACTTCTAGTCCACAAAACTTCTGCACTCAGTGGAAGAACATAGTTGGTCATCGCTTATTGATGCAATCTTTTTATTAGACAAAAAATGGGAGGAAGGAATGATCTCTCTCTCCTGAAGCTAGCAGTACCTGCTTATCAGTAATACTTGTAAATTCGGGAGCAGTAGATATGAAGATACTTTGTCTGCTTGTTAAACTCCATCTCTTTTTCTTTCGCAACAAAACCAGCAGCACTTGAGTTGTTATTTCAGAAGGCTGAATGGGGCAGGAAAAAGGAGAAAACAGATAAAACAGGAGTGGTGGCTGAGGGGAAGAGGTGAAGTGTCTTTCCTCAGCAACTTTTGGAGCCTTTCTTTGTCCACTGTGTCTACACCTCCAAGCAACGCTCTCCTTTCTTTCTGCTGTCCAGGGTGCCCATCCTGTCTTCCCACCTGAACCTGAAAAATTGGGGACCTCCATCTCCTCATTTGCAGAGAGTTTGCCCATTCCTAATAGTCTTGCTAGTTTTCTGCATGTGGCTATTGAGGAATTCCCATGATGATTCCATCTTGCGATACAGCCTCATCTTCAAATTTGAGACTCTTTCTGGAAAAAAATGTCATTTCCTCATCTATTTGGTAAATGCAGTAACTAAACTCTCAAGTACTGTGACTTCAACCCTGTTTCTTCATCAGGCCTCATGGAGACTCTTGAAAGCACCAAGGCTTACTGCCAAGGAGAGGAATTGCAGTCCAAGTAGCACACATAACTCCAAGCTTACTCTAACAACACCTTTGTTTTTCAAACATATGCTCTAAGCTGGCAAATGTTATTTAGTTACTCTCCATTAAGCACCTGACTCAGGCTTGCAGCCTGGAAAAAGTAACCTCATGTTAGGCTTTGTGGATTGCCTAAGAACCTGATATTCCTAAACTCCCTCTGCAACCGTCCTAGGGAGATCTCATGGCAGTGACATATGCCGAGAGCCATATAAAGAGGGGGCACAGAACAAGAGCTGGACATTGCTAAGAGGGCTGTGCCTGTGTGATATGACAGAAAAGTGAAGGAGTGGCACTATACCTGTCCTTATGTGGAGATTGTGGGGAATACCTCCTCCCCATTTATCATGACATAATTTTCCTGTGGGGGTTATAGCATTTGTTGACAATGAAACATAATAGTAGGAAATTATCTGATGCATTTTGATACGTCTAAGTGATATTGAGCAGGTGGAAACATGAACAAAATCTTCCATCTACAAAAACAGAAGTTGTGTACTTGTCTTCTATTGACAACCCTTTATTATTTATATTCAGCAAGGACAACAAATAGAAATGTCACATCTAGGTCAGTGCTGAGAAAGCCAGCTCTTCCTGCTGGGCAAAGAACAGAGTACTTGACCAGTTTAATGGGGGGAGTAAGTGTAATGTGTTAGGGAGAGTTTCAAGGCATAAGAAAAGGGAGAGGAGTGGAGATCGTGAGGCAAAGATATCAGGAAAGAAAGGTTGATATTCATGGTTCATCTTAGAAAATGGAAAGAAAATGACCTTGATTGAATTTAGTGAGTGTGGAAGTGGTCTGTGGAACTGAGACTTGAAGTTGCATCTACAAGTTAATTTAAAGTTCCTACCAGGGAGTACAGTGCAGCACCTCACATACACAGCTTGCTCAGTATCGAGAATGAATATTAGACTGTATTTACATTTTTACAACTTTCTCATCTCTCTCTTTGCTTTCAGCCACAGGGAAAGTTACAACAGGGTGAAGAATATGTGAACAGATGTTTCCAGGCCTAGAAGTGAATAGCGCTGGGTGCTTGTTTTGATTGCAGCAGACTGAACAGTGAAGTCTACTTTGCAACAGAGCAGTGTGTTTACTATTCATGGCTCGGAGTACTGATATAGCAGTGGAGGCCAAATAAAGATAGGCCACCATTTTGTTAAGCAGATTTATCAGCATTTGGGGTCTCTCTCTCTGTTTAAACTAATATGTGACATTGCCACTGCATATTGTATTGTTCTATAAATCCCAAAGACAAATTTCTGCTTTGTAATAGGAAGCACCTTGGATATTCCCCAAAATTATTGCTACATAGTTTGCCCTACTTCTATTCTCACAAATCCAGAAATTATACCTGCAAAGTTTTTAGAGAGGTGGTTGATGCCCCATGCCTGTCAATGTTCAAAGGGCCTTTTGATAATCGTATAATCATAGAATGGCCTGGGTTGAAAAGAACCACAATGATCATCTAGTTTCAAACCCCTGCAATGTGCAGAGTTGCCAACCACCAGACCAGGCTGCCCAGAATCACATCCAGCCTGGCCTTGAATGCCTCCAGCGGTGGGGCATCCACAACCTCCTTGGGCAACCTTTTGCAGTGTGTCACCACCCTCTGAGTGAAAAACTTCCTCCTAATATCTAAACTAAACCTTCCCTGTCTCAGTTTAAAACAATTTCCCCTTGTTCTGTCACTATCAACTCATGTAAACAGTCATTCCCTCTCCTGTTTATACGCTCCCTTCAAGTACTGAAAGACCACAATGAGGTCTCCCCGGAGCCTTCTCTTTTCCAAGTTAAACAAGCCCAGTTCCCTCAACCTTTCCTCATAGGAAAGGTGCTCCAGGCTTCTGATCATCTTAGTGGCCCTCCTTTAGACCCATTTCAAGAATTCCACGTCTTTCTTTTGCTGGGGCCCCAGATTTGTCTGGATACAGTACTCCAGCTGGGGCCTCACAAGAGCCAAGTAGAGGGGGACAATCACCTCCCTCTCCCTGCTGGCCACTCCTCTTTTAATGCAGCTCAGAACACAGTTGGCCTTCCAGGCTGCAAGCACACACTGCTGGCTCATATCCAGCTTCTCATTCACCAGGACCCCCAAGTCCTTCTCTGCAGGGCTGTTCTCAAGGGGTTCTTCTCCCAGTTTGTATAAATATCTGGGATTTCCCTCATCCAAGTGAAGCATCTTGCACTTGGCCTTGTTGAACCTCTTCAGGTTTTCATGGGCCCAGTTCTCCAGCCTGTCCAGGTCCCTCTGGATGGTTTCCCTTCCCTCCAGTGTATTGACTGCACCACTCAGCATTAAGTTAATGAACTGCTATAGATATCACAGCCTTTGCAAGCATGATTTATTCTTTCCTAACTGCAAACTTTCTTGTGCAGTCTGAGATGTATGCAATGTAGAACTTTTCCTATAATTACAATTGTATGGGCTGAAACTAGAACAGAACTAGAGATTATAGTGCTACTTCTTCTGAGGACAGGGCATTAGCTTTCTCTCTGTAGACTCTGGTTGCACAGCTGAGTGTCACATCACAACTTAATAGCCCTACTAAAGTTCATCACGTTATAAATGCCTAAAATCCTAATAATATCTTTACATGAGTATGAACATAAAGTGAGCCACAGTTTGTATGGCACTGCTCACCCAAGGAGACACATCTTTTCAGGCTTTCAGTGTGCACCAAATGTATTAAGGGTGCGTATTTCCCTGTGAAAGTGAAACTAGACAGAATGCTGTTCAAAGAATAAAGAAAGGTGACATCATTCTGTTCACCTACTAAATTAGAAGTTTACTCATTCCCTTTCATGTCTCAGCTGACCTGATCTGGATTTTAACCAGCAAGTAAACAAGTCCCATTAACGACACTATTCAACACCACTTCTAGCAAGATTCCAATATGCCTGCAGTTAAGCAGTGTTTCAGACAACTAGCACCTGGTCAGTGACTTAAAAACTGACTTTTTGCACTTGCCACTTGGATAAGCAGAAGGACAAATAAAAATCTTATGAAAAATAAGAAAGACAGCTGCAAAGGGTGCAATTGGATCAACTTCAGGATAAGTCTGTGGAACAGAGTGGCATTTGCAAAGGCACTGAAGCTCTCTCATGGCATCAGGATGGCGGTGGTGACAGAGCCATCTGTCCTGTCTTTTTTGCCCTTTCCTGTCTGCCATTAATTTTCCACGAAGGCTCCAGGCGACAGTCTCCTCATAGTGACCATACTTGGAAACAAGGTGTATGACAGGCAGGGAGAGAATGGCGACAATCCCTGCGAGCTCCCTTGTTACAGCTTGGGAAAAAATAGCTGAGAGTTTGTAAAGTGGTGAAGAAGAGGTGAAAACTGAGGAGATCTGCTGACAGGAGGATTCAGCAGGCACGCACTCCCTTGTTACGTGTGCCTTTGAATTGTGGCGCGGGAATGGAGGCGTGCTTTTTGTGCACGCGCTGCTGAGAGTAAACAAGGGAGTATTTCTGCAGCAGCTGTGAGTGTAAGTGGAGAGCTGTCTGTTGCTGTCCTGCAAGACTGCAGTTTTACAGAAACGTCTGTCTTGTGCTTCTGAAACTCTCTCATTTCATGCACCAACCATGCCAGGCATTGATTCAGCAAACTCAGAGGTGTTTAAAGATGTCTTGCTAAGCTGCATTTACAATGAAGAAATCTTCCTCTAAGAAAGCCAACAATCTCAGCTACTATGCACACAGAAATCAAGATAGTTTACGTTCAGATTGGTGCTATTCTTAGCAGCAAGCAAGTCTAGACATGGTTTACAGCGTTTGATTACACAAATTCCAGTTCACAGATACTATGCAAAATTTGTTTCTGCTCCCCATTTATCTAGTTACCATGCTCATCATTAGACTACCCAAATATCTTGCAGTATTGCATTGTGTGATGTCATTAATACTTAACACACAGTAGTTTTCTGATATCTTCCCCCAGAAGCAAATGTGCAGAAGATATCTTTTGACGTCTTCTGTTTTTATAACTCAGAAATATGTGTGCATGCACAGAGGGACATGCTACTGAATGGCCAAGTATGTATGAAATGGGCTGTGTATGAGTAACAATAACTATTTCACTTGGTATTGGTTGATGGCTACTGAGGGAAGACTGATGTTCAGTCTTCACGCAATTCTACCATCTGCAAGTTAAAAATAAAATGAAGGTGACCAGCTCATGACTATTCATTTTAAACAGTAATCAATTGTAGATATTTCCCAGTCTTTGCTCACATTCCATGCTACTTTCTTAGGGCCTGGTAGGATAAATGAGCATGTGATGACAAGCTCACATTTTCATTTAACACAGTTTCCATTTTAAAAGATGTATACTAGGAGTTTGTCAGGAACACAGACCTGCAGACATATGCCTTATTTTTTGTTCCAAAAATAAATTCTGTTGTCTTGTAGTCAGAGCTAGAAATGCAGAATTTCTGGAAGTTTTGAAGCCCTAGGAAGACACATTACTTCCCAGGGTTTCTCAGGTTTTCTTCTATTTTCTAGTAACTGAGCTTTGAAAATTCAGTGTGAGCAATGTACTTGCTATCAAAACTAAATGTTGTTAACTTTAATAATAAGAGCTTTATTGTTTCGTTAGAAAAAACATATGCATTTATGTAGTGGAAATACTACTACTACTAGTGCTCAGACCTGGATGATTTACAAACAGAAAAGATAAAAATCTTGTGAGAAAAGTTCTCTCTTTTATCTGATTGCCTATTAAAATACAATACACATTCCTAAGAACTTATATATATATTCATTGGGTTTGAATAGTTAAAATAGAGCTAGTAGCAAATACTTTTTTACTCCATGAAGATGTATTTGGAGACAATTTCGTATTGCTAACACTGCAAAATATTTAGTCATTTGACCTACAGAATAGAGGAATTTTTATAACACAAAGCTGCATTCTTCTGCATTCTTTTTAATGAAGTAACGTTTTGTGAAAGTCTTAATGTTTATGGAGGTAAAAGTAAGTGCTTGAAGTTCAACACTCTGGAAATGTTCCCTTTAAAATTTTCCAGTTTTTTTTTTTTTTTTTTTTTTTTTTTTTTTTTTTTTT